>NW_008333404.1:1350307-1352727 GCF_000622305.1 Nannospalax galili
GACAGGGTCTCCCTGTAGCCCCAGCTGTCCTGGAACTCACTATGTAGACCAGGCTGGCCTTGAACTCACAGAGATCTGCCTGCCTCTGCCTTCCAAGTGCTAGGATTAAAGGCATGTGCCAACATACCCAGCAAAACAGAGTATCTTCTAAGGCACTTAGTTCCGAACAGAAAACCCTTCTCCCTATTTCCAAAGCCTCTGCTCTGGTGTTACAATGATGAGTTCCTAGAGAGGTAGGATTGCAGAGGGAATGCACATTTATAATTAAGTTTCCTGAAGCCAGGAAGAACAGAAATAACAAAACTTCTTTTTTCTCTTCTTTTTGGGGGGGGAAAGGCTTAAGACCAAGATGTAAACGTAAGGTCTGCGGTCCCTTACAACAGATATTATGAGAGCAGCTTTATTTAAATAGACATCCATCCTCTGCTGTGTTCCTCCTGCTCAAGCACAGCTCTATACTACTTGTCTGGTCCATGATTCTCAATATTCCAGCCCTGCTAATTAGCCAGCTGGCATCTCTTAACCCAGAATAACTAAGATTCATCTTCCCACCTATCAAGACTGACCCAAGCTAGACATGGTGACTGACACATAATCCCAGCACTCAGCAGGCTGAGGCAGGAGGACTGCCCTGAGTTTGAGGTCAGCCTGGGTACAGAGTGAAACCCTGTCTCAAAAAAGAAAAAAGTCAGTTCTGGTGGCAAGTACCTTTATTCCCATACTCAGATCTCTGTGAGTTCCCTATATAAGGAGAAGGGAATTAAAGTCAACATATACTCTAAGAATGTAAACAAAAGCCATCTAAATGATACTTGGTCCCTCTAGGTAGCTAAGGCTCTGAAATGCCACACACGCTAGCACCCCATTCCCAGGGGGTCTCGGAAAGGCACTGCAAACAGGTACAGAATAATCTGACAATAGACACAGTTCTACCCTTACCCTTACCTAGGCTCCTCATATTCCCAATAGATCATCTGGAAAGAACAGATTGCTCAGATCCATGGAGCAAACCTAGTGAAAGTGGCCAGTAGGCAAGATTAATTTCAAAACTGATATTTTCACCTATAAATCTCTAATAGCCAAGTCTGTCTGTTAAATTTGACTTGGAGATTTATGTTTTCAATCTATTTTGAGCCTAAAATGACTCTGCACCTCTGGAACAGTGCAACAAAGTATTCCACTAATCAAGATAAACAGAACCATGCTACTTGTCAAGTTTTTTCCAAGTTAAAAAATGTGTATTTTCAGGCCAGGCGTGGTGGCACACGCCTTTAATCCCAGTACTTTGGGAGGCAAAGGCAGGCGGAGTGTATGTTCAGTACATGCACAATATTTTCCTAAATATTTTCTATTTGTGGTTTGGTTGAATGCCTGGATGTGGGACCCACAAATATATATGGAGGGACAACTATACATACAATGAGAGTTTGTTCCTTTTTTTTAGTGCCAAGGATCAAACCCAGGGTCTTGCACATGTAGGCAAATTCTCTATTGCTGAGCTACATGCCCAGCCCTAATCTTTTGATTTGTTTCAGGTAGCAGCAATTTACAGGTTAAAGCCCTGGTTGTAGTTTAATTGTAAAGGAAGCTCATTTATTAGTATTTATGAGTATGGTGACCTTTCTTGCCAAGGGTGTCTAGGCTGAACTCAGAGCTAGTAGAAGCAGTTGTGTAAGATTAAGTCCTTCGGCCCTTCAACTTGTTTTATAACTAAGCCCTCCAAGCCTCAATTTCATTTTTTAAAAAATATTTATTTGTATGTGTGTATTTATTTGTATGTGTGTATTACCTGCATGTAGGTTAAGTGCATCTGTGTCGTGCAATGCCCAAGGAGGACAGAAGAGGCTGTTGGATTCCCTGGAAAGCTACAAGGAGACCCTATCTCAAAAAAGACCCCCTCCCAAAAAGCATATTTTCTTCTTGTTACTAATTAAGAAGTCCATATTCACCAGGTGTGGTAGTGCACTCCTTTAGTCCCAGCACTCAGGAGGCAGAGGCAGGCGGATCGCTGTTAGTTCAAGGCCAGCCTGGTCTACATAGTGAGTTCCAGGACAGCTGGGGCTATAGGGAGACCCTGTCTCAAAAAGACCAAAAAACAACAGTGTTCTTAACTGCTAAGCCATCTCTCCAGCCACTCAATTTCTTTTTTCTTTTTTTGTCTTTTTGAGACAGGGTCTCCCTGTAGCCCCAGCTGTCCTGGAACTCACTATGTAGACCGCCTGCCTCTGCCTCCCAAGTGCTGGGATTAAAAGCGTGCACCACCACGCCCAGCTATTTTTAAGAAATGTAAAGAAATGTTAACAAGGATTTATAAAGTATGTAAATAGCCAGGTGTGGTGGCACATGCCTTTAATCCCAGCACTGGGGAATTCAAGGCCAGCCTGGTCCACATAGTGAGTTCCAGGACAGCTGGGACTACA
>NW_008333404.1:1357296-1361060 GCF_000622305.1 Nannospalax galili
TGGTGTTTGTTATAGTGCTTAAGGAATAAAGATTTAAAAAAAAAAAAAAAAAAGGAGGGGAGGAGAAGGAGATGGAGGAGATAGAGATTAAGTAACATTCACAGATATTCAGCTTTCTTTCCACACAAGGCTTCTAAAGACTCTATTCAGGGAGAATATGATTCATTCTAGAGACAAATCCTGGCATCAGACTTTCCTCAGAGAAACCATCCAGCTGTACAGTATTATCGGCAACAAGCCACACCTACATGTAGCCTAATCAGCTGAAACACGAGCAAACACTTAAGGATCAGAAACACTCAAAGACAGCACCTGTTATGGAGCATATCAAAACAAACAACTAACAAGATTAGGAGGAAACAGAGGTTACAAAGGACGGAGAACGCTGAAGCATTACCAGTCACTCTTTGAAAACAAGGGCTAGTGAGGTGGCTCTGCAGGTAAAGGTGCTTGCTACCATGCCTGATGATCTGAGTTCAATTTCTGGGACCAACATGGTATAAGGAGAGAACCAATTCCTGAAAGTTATCTTCTGGCCTCCACATATGGGCCATGGTGCATGTGCCCCCCACCCCACAAACACAAAATAAATAAGTAAAATGTAAAAAGAAGAAACAAACTTTAAAAAACAAATACAAGGGACACTGAGAATAGTAGTTTGAAAAACAAAAAGAAATCAAGAGTTCTTACAAATTAAAAAGAAGGCAGAAACCAGGCGTGGTGATGCACACCTTCATCCCAGCAATCAGGAAGTGGAAGCGGGAAGGCTGAAAGTTCAAATTCAACCAGGGTTACAAAGGACGTTCCAGACCAGTTTAGACCACATAGCAAGACCCTGTCTCAAAAAAAAGTCTCAAAAAGACAAAAAAAAAAAAAACAACAAAAAACCAAAAAACCAACCATATTCTGAATAATCATCCTAATGTTTACTTAGCATATATCCCTCTGGTTTGTTCTAATTTACCACAAAGCAAGTCAGTCTATATAACCTCTCCCCCACCTTTTTCTCTGCATTCATATCTCCCCTACTTTTTTCTGAGACAGGGTCTCATGTTGCCCAGGCTGGCCTCAAACTTGATATATAGCTAAGCATGACCATGAATTCCTGATCCTCTTGCCTCCATCTCCCAGTGTTGTGATTAGAGACATGTACTATCAAATCAAGCTTTAAAAAAGTTTCTGTAGTGCTGGGTATTGAACCCAGGGCCTCATAAGTGATATGCAAATGTTCTACTAAACTATGTTCCAAGCCCTCCCCTTCCTCTCTTCCTCCCTCCCTTCCTTTCTAGAGACAGGGTATCTCTCTGTAGTCCATGCTAACCTAGAACTTACTATACTGTCCACTAGTCTGGCACTGAGCCTCCAGTGATCTCCCTGCCTCAGCCTTCTCTAAGTGTTGGGACTACAGAAATGGGCTACCAGGCTGTTGGCTTGTTGTGCTTTTTTTTGTTTTGTTTTGAAACAGGGTCTCACACTGTAGCCTAGGCTGGCCCCTCAGACTCATGGTAATCCTCCTGCTGTAGACTACAAGCATGAGCACCATACCCAACCTTAAAAAAAAACAGCAGGGCTTGGTGGCACACGCCTTTAATCCCAGCACTTGAGAGGCAGAGGCAGGAGGATTCAAATGTGTGGTGGTCCACCACTGAGGTCACCTCCCAAGGAGACTGAGTCAGGAACATTGTAAACTCAAAGCAAGCCTTAGCAACAGAGTAAAAACAAGTAATCCACACTTAAGTGTTTTGTAGGACATGGTTATTTGTCCAAAATAAAATAGGCCACCACCAAGTATGCAGTTCATTACTACTCATTAAATACTTCTTCCTGACAGATTATAACAGTGAATAATAAATTAAGGGGATTGATCAAAGACATTATTGCTGACAGTGGGAGAATAACAAACATGTCCTCATTTTTCATTCAAGGAATCTTCTGCATGCTTTAGTTGGTTTGTTTTTATTTTTGGTTCTTTTTCCAAGTCTTATGCATCCAGGCTGCCAATGAAATTATCTTCCTGTTTCTACCTCCCCAATGTTGGGATTATAGGTCACTACTGCTGATGGTTTTTGTGTGTTTTAATCTTTTTGAGACAGGGTTTCCCTGTAGCCCCAGCTGGCCTGGAACTTTCAGGCCAGTAGTGGCTATAGGGAGACCCCATGTCAAAACAAGAACAACAACAAAAAGCTACACACCGGCATCCAGAGAGCCATCCTGCTGCCTCACTTCTGAAAGACAAAACAAAAGAAAATCCAGCAATGAAAAACTTTCCAAAAGCGTCAGGGCAGAAGGAATGGGCAGAGGAAGAGACAAGGGAAATTAGATTGGCAAGGTAACTGGGATATTTGGCTCCTTACTCTATGGCACTGACAGATACTCCCTTTGTCAACACATACCAAACACCTACGAGGCATGAAGCTCTGCGCTAGGCTCAAAGCTCTGCGCTAGGCTCACGATTAGAGAAACAGCAATTCACTCTTCCAGATTCAAGTGGAACAAACCTACACAGAATCAGCACTCATCTCTGTCATCTTCCATTTTTTTTCCAGTTGACAGGATATAAATGCCACAGAAAAGCACAAATATCCTAAGTGGCACAGAAAATTCAACTGCATTTTACACAAAAAGTTTGAGCTTGATTTTATATGAATAAATGTAAGTAAGATGCTGTGATAACAAACAACCCTCCTAATTGCAATGTTTCCAAGTCTGGCCAAAGTTTTTATCAAAAGACCTTCATAGCCCAGAAGCCTCTTTCTGGCCACTTTCCAGCATTCTGGAAATACAGCATGTAGGACCTGGGTTCTACATACACATAGTTTTTTTTTAAATTGCACTATCAGTTCACTTAGTCATTAGAAAAAGCAGGATATGTCAGCAAGACTCATCCTTGGGGATCTCTGAGCTGATTTCTCAGAGGCATCCTAGGAGATTATGGAGAAACCAGGGCCCCAGGTGGAGTCCATCAGGTGTCTAAGGCTTTGGGGACCTGAAACACAAAAGGTTCCACAGGCACAGAGCTTGTAAAGCTGTTCAGCATCTTGAGTTCTTTGGGGGCAAAGTCACAAGGGCCTGAACTATAACTTGAGTTTGTTGCTCCTTATTGCCACCATCCCAAGTGTGGGAACACACTGGTGTGAGTCAGAGCCAGTGCTTAATCCTTCAGAACTATTGACACATAAATTTAGTGCTTGCCTAGCATTCATGAAACCCTGGGGCTTGATTCTCAGCACCATATTAAATCAGGTATAGTGGTGACTGCAATTCCAGCACAGGGGTGTCTGTATAGGGGCATGGAGAAGCAGGAGGATCAGAGTCCAAGATAAGCTTAGGTGAAAAGTTTCAGGCTAGACTGGGCCCGAGACCCCGTCCCAAAAAAGAATAAGAAAAAGAAAGAATGTAATATACATGAAGCCAGGCCTGGTGGCAGATATGGAATTCCAGCTACTTGGGGCTGAGGCAGCAGGATTGACATGAATTAGAGGACAACTGGGACTACACAGTGAGATCTTGTCTGAGGGGTGGGGAAGGCACCTGGAGATAGAGGGGCAGTCACTTGGGCAAGGGTGACCTCAAGAGATACACTACTGATATACTGATTTCAGTTCCTTCCTTCCTTCTTTCCTTCCTTCCTTCCTTCCTTCTTTCTTTTTCTTTCTCTTTCTTTCCTTCTTTTTCTTTCTTTCTTTCTTTCTTTCTTTCTTTCTTTCTTTCTCTTTCTTTCTTTCTTTCTTTCTTTCTTTCTTTCTTTCTTTCTTTCTTTCTTT
>NW_008333404.1:1365625-1367642 GCF_000622305.1 Nannospalax galili
GAGCTCAAGGCCAGCCTGGTCTACATAGTAAGTTCAGGCCAGTAGTGGCTATAGGGAGACCCCATGTCAAAACAAGAACAACAACAAAAAGCTACACACCGGCATCCAGAGAGCCATCCTGCTGCCTCACTTCTGAAAGACAAAACAAAAGAAAATCCAGCAATGAAAAACTTTCCAAAAGCGTCAGGGCAGAAGGAATGGGCAGAGGAAGAGACAAGGGAAATTAGATTGGCAAGGTAACTGGGATATTTGGCTCCTTACTCTATGGCACTGACAGATACTCCCTTTGTCAACACATACCAAACACCTACGAGGCATGAAGCTCTGCGCTAGGCTCAAAGCTCTGCGCTAGGCTCACGATTAGAGAAACAGCAATTCACTCTTCCAGATTCAAGTGGAACAAACCTACACAGAATCAGCACTCATCTCTGTCATCTTCCATTTTTTTTCCAGTTGACAGGATATAAATGCCACAGAAAAGCACAAATATCCTAAGTGGCACAGAAAATTCAACTGCATTTTACACAAAAAGTTTGAGCTTGATTTTATATGAATAAATGTAAGTAAGATGCTGTGATAACAAACAACCCTCCTAATTGCAATGTTTCCAAGTCTGGCCAAAGTTTTTATCAAAAGACCTTCATAGCCCAGAAGCCTCTTTCTGGCCACTTTCCAGCATTCTGGAAATACAGCATGTAGGACCTGGGTTCTACATATACTTCCCTCATATAAGCTAGCTTTCTTTCCAGCTTTTAAATTTTGATTTCAGGGTTTCCTTTGCCTCCCTTTTTGTTGCTGTGTATTTGTGGTACGTGCTAAGCATCCTATTCTACCACTGAGCTACATCCTCAGATCTAGTTCAAGTTTTTTGTTATGTTTTGAGAAAGATCTCACTATATAGCCAAGGCTGACCTTGAACTTGTGGTGATTCTTCTGTCTCAGGTTCCCAAGTGCTGGGATCACAAGCCTGTATTGCTATGCCTGGCTCAATTTTATTTTTATTTTTTATTTTATTTTAGTCTTTGAGACAGGGTCTCCTTGTAGCCCCAGATGTCCTGGAACTCACTATGTAGACCAGGCTGGCCTCAAACACACAAAGGTCTGCCTGCCTCTGCCTCCCAAGTCCTGGGATTAAAGGTGTGCGCTACCACGCCTGGCAAAATGTATTTTTATTTTATGTGCCTGATGTCTGCAGAGGCCAGAAGAGGGTGCTGGCTTGGAACTCTCTATGTAGACTAGGCTGGCCTGGAACTCACAGAGATTCAAACCCAGGTCCTCTGCAAGAGCAGCCAGTGCTTTTAACTGCTGAGCCAATACAGAGATCCGCCTGCCTCTGCCTCCCAAGTACCACCATGCCTGGCTTAGTTTTTATTTTTTGGTATTTTTTTTTTAGGGGCTGGAGAGGTGGCTCTGCAGTTAAGAGCACTGACTGCTCTTGCAGAGGACCCGGGTTCAAATACAGAACATCTTAATCATCTTCAGCTACTCTTGTCTCTTCATTGTTTGCTTTTAGGGGAGTAGTGGGGATGAGAGAAGGGACGGAGATGTACACTTAATTTAACAAATCAGACTGGGTATAGAGGTGCACACCTGCAATCCTAAGCACTTTAGTTCTTACCTAAATTTGTTTTGCCAGTGAAGAATACCAGGCTGAAGGGAGCTAGATAATGAAAAGGCAGAGGTATGACTAGGATGAAACCAGAGCTAGGCCTGGTAGCATGCGCCTTTAATCTCAGCACCTGAGAGGCAAAAGCAGGCGGATTTCAAGAGGCCAGCCGGGTCTTCACAGCAAGTTCCAGGCCAGCTGGGGCTACAGGGTGACCCTGTCTCAAAAAACAAGACAAAACAACAAAAAAATGGAACAGAGGACACAATTTTTGTCTCAGAGATGAAAAAAGAATTCAGTGACACTGACATTTTATTAAGAAACAAGTTTAAGTGATAGTACAAAATTGCATACATAATATAGATCTGTATAGGTGTATATACACATAAATGCTCTTACATACACACACAT
>NW_008333404.1:1372977-1374110 GCF_000622305.1 Nannospalax galili
AGATGGCTCAGCAGTTAAGAGCACTGACTGCTCTTGCAGAGGACCCAGGTTTAATTCCCAGTACCCACATGGCAGCTATGAACCGTCCTTAACTCCAGTTCCAGGAGAATCTGAAGCCCCCTTCTGACCTCTGCGGCACTGCATGACATGGGTGCACTCACATACATCCAGGCAATACACGCATACACACAAAATTAAAATAATAAATAAAATATTTTTAAAAAATTTAATTTAATATTTTTATTTTATGTGTATGCCTGTATTGCCCCCATGTAGGTAAGTGCACCCGTGTCATGCAATGCCCATGCAGGATAGAAAAGGCTGTCAGATCCCCTGGAACTGGAGTTATGGACAGTTGTTAACTCCCATGTGGGTTCTGGGATTCGAATCTGGGTCTTCTGCAAGAACATCCAGTGTTCTTAATTGCTGAGCCATTTCTCCAGCCCCATATTTTAATCCAATTTTAGTTTTTAAACTGGTAGTTGAGCTATGGACATACAATGTGTATAAATTTGTCAGACAATTATAAGTCACTTTCTCTTTTTTTTTTCTTTTTCTTGAGTCAAGGCCCCATACTATAACCCAGGCTGACCTGGAACTCACTATGGAGCCCAGGTTGATCTCAAAATCATGACAATCTTCCTGTCTCCACTTCCCAAGTGCTGGGATTATAGGTATGAATAACTAACTTTCTTCTATTCTTTTTTTTTGAAACAGGGTTTTACTATGTAACTCTGGCTGGCCTAGAACTCACTATGTAGACCAGGCTGGCCTTAAACTCAGAGATCAGCCTGTCTCTGCCAACTCAGTACTGGGATTAAATATGCCTGCCATCATGACTGGCCTTTCGTTTTTTGACAAAGACTCTATATGTAGCTCAGGCTGGTCTCAAACTCATAATCCTCCTGCCCCAAGTGCTAGAGTTACAAGTGTGTGGTACCAGACCTGGCTCAAAGAAATGAACTAAGGATAGTTTGTGTGCCTGCTCCTTTAGAAATATAATGTATTCCTTTACTCTTCCCCAAAATGTGCTTCTTACCTACTTCCTAATCAGTTTTATAAATCTAAGGCAAAAATTTAGGTCACTTGAAAATTTCAGATATAATTATTGAAGGCTCTTGGTGTATATATTT
>NW_008333404.1:1374286-1421828 GCF_000622305.1 Nannospalax galili
CATATACAGCCTTCCTGGGCCCAGGCATTGTACCCTGATATAGTTTTCTTCTTAAAGACATTCTTAATTTTTATATATTGCTTGCTCTCTGCATTTTCTTCTTAAAAGGCAAAAGATGAACACAGTGCAAGTTGTGGCCTTTGCATGTTAAGATGAAACAGTTTCTATGGAAATTCCAGTACGAGGCTCTGTGGTCCTTCCTGGCCTAGTCACTTCTGTTCCTCTTCCCTCCCCCTCCCCCTCTGTGACTACTACAGCATCCACCTCAGCGACCTCTTCAACTATGGTAAAATCAACTCCATTTGGCTGCTGTCGAGCTATAGCCTCCAACTTAAGGCGGTACTGTTCTGCCTCCTGCTCTTTCTTTAGGAGCTGGTGTCTGTATTCCTGGGCTCTTCGATTGGCCTCCTGGAGTTGCTGCTGTAATAGTTTTCTTTCACTGCCTTCCTGTAAAGTAAACCAAGTCACCACTGTAAGAATCCCTGGTAACAGGTTATCTAGAAAGTAGACAAAAAGACGTAGTGTTCAGGCCTTAATCACCATGGCTTTTGGTTCCTTCCTCCCCCTTCTCTATACCGCTTAGAAGAATCTCATTACCTTGCTTCCTTCCACACTGTTTGTCATCTCTACCATCCTTGGTCTCTTCATCAGTGACTTTTCTTCTTCTTCCTCTTCAATTATAGTCTCCTCTGCAACCTGACCAGCAGGTACAGTTAGAACTACAAGCCAAAGGACACCCATTGGAGATAATGAATACACAGTAAACAAAGACAATTTGTTTGATTTTAATTTGAAAACAAAATGAGTTTATTGCTTTACTATTTTGGGAATGGGCTCTTGTATGCTAGGGAAGTGTTCTACCACTGAAACATACCCCCAGCCTCCTCTGGTATATTGTTTATAGTATTTCTGGAGTTTAGAATCAACAGGTAAGGCATAGCCCCACAGAGGGAAAAAAGAAAGGACCAGAGGGGCACTAAGAAGAGCTCAGAAAGGAAGGAATCTGCAGCTCAGAACCCAGGCAGGAAACCCCAGGTCTCTGGGATTTAGCCAACCATGGTGGCACATGCCTGTAATCTCAGCACTCAAGAGTCTGAGGTGGGAGAACTGCTTCCAGTTTGAGGTTAGCCTGAGCTACCTGGTGAGTGTCAGGCCAGCCAAGGATATATAGCAAGACTTTTTCCCCAAAACAAAATAAAACATTGAGCTAGGTGTAGGTGTGGTGGCTCATGCCAGTAATTCTAGTATTTGGATGTGGAGGCAGGAGGATTAGGTGTTCAGTGCCATCTTTAGCTACAGAGCAAGTTAGAGACCAACCTGGGTATATATAGAGTCTCTGTCTTGAAGAAGAAAAAATAAAAAAGAGGCAGCCTGGTGTGATGGTGCATGCTTTAATTTAAGCACTCAGGGGCAGAGGCAGGCCGGTCTCTGAGATCAAGGCCAGTCTGGTCTACATTGAGTTCTAGGCCAGTTGGAGCTATGGGGCAATCCTGTCTCAAAAACCAAAGGGGGAAAAAAAAGTCAAGACAAAGCATGGTGCTTACGCCTGTAATCCCAGCACTTAGGAGGCTGAGGCAAGAAAACTGCAGAAAGTCCAAGGCTAGCCTAGGTCACATGATGAGTTTGAGGCCAGGCTGAGCTACAGAGAAAAATATTTTACAAATAATTCCAGCCCCCCCCCCCCAGCTGAGGACTGCTAGCACTCTACCACTGAGCTAAATCCCCAACCCCACAAATAAATTTTTTATAATAATAAAACAACAAAAACTTCTGACTAGGTCAGTACCTATGACCAATTAGCTTATCAATTCTACAGTAATTACCTAAAGGGAGCTGGACATATAGCTCAGTAGTAAAACTAGCACACACAAGATCTTGTATCTAATTAAACAGAATAACAAAAACCAGAACTCAGATGGCTGAGGGGCTGGAGAGATGGCTCAGGGCTTAAGAGTACTGGCTGCTCTTGCAGACCAGGGTTTGATTCCCAGCACCCACATGGTAGCTAAAAACCATCCTTAACTCCAGTTCCAGGGGATCAGATGCCCTTTTCTGACCTCTATAGGCACTGCATGCATGAGTGCACTTACATGCATGCAGGCAATACACTCTTACACATAAAATAAAAATATTAAAACATTAAAAACATAAGATGGCCAAGAAACCTCTCATAAAAGCAGCTATCATCACAGGTGATGTACTATGTATCAGCAACAATAACTAAAATATATTTTATTTAGCTGGATGTGTGTGTACACATCTTTAATCCCAGTGCTTGGGAGGCA
The DNA here is from genome assembly GCF_000622305.1 of Nannospalax galili. Lineage (NCBI taxonomy): Eukaryota > Metazoa > Chordata > Mammalia > Rodentia > Spalacidae > Nannospalax > Nannospalax galili. The sequence goes on from NW_008333404.1 coordinate 1,376,572, forward strand.
GAAGCAGGTGGATCTCTGTGAGATCTAGGCCAGCCTGATCCACATAGTGAGCTCCAGCCAGCTGAGGCTACAGGGAGACCCTGTCTCAAAAAAAATTTTGTATTTGCATATATGTATGTGTGCATATATGTGCATGTGCACATACAGAGACCAGAGGAGGACATTGGATGTCCTTCTCTATCACTCTCCAACTTCTTCCTTTGAGACAGTCTTTCACTGAACATGGTGTTGGGCTGGCAGCCAGCAAGTCCCAGCAGCCCTCCTGTCTCCACCCAGCATAGCACTGGGTTTATAGCTGTCTCCGTGCCTGGCTTTTTAGGTGGATGCTGAGGATTCAAACTCAGGCCTGTGTATTAAGCATTCTTACTGAGACATCTCTCTAGCCCCTAAAACCAATGCTGGGGGTGTAGAGAAACTGGATTATCATCCATAAATTGTTAGTGGGAATATGAAATGGTACAGTCACTATAGTTTATGTAGGAAACATTTAACAGTTTTTGTTGGGTATGGTGGCACATGCCTATAATCTCAGCACTTGGAAGGTAGAGACAGGAGGATCAGGAGTTCAAGGTTAGCCTCTATTATATACAGAGTTTGGGGCTAGCCTGAGCTATTTGAGAACTTTATTTTTGGTCTTCTTGAGAGAAAGGCTCCCTGTAGCCCCAACTGGCCTGGAACTTGTTATGTAGACCAGGCTGGCCTTGAACTCAAGAGATTGGCCTGCTTCTGCCTCCCAAGTGCCAGGATTAAAGGCGTGTGCCAATATGCCCATTTTTTTTTTTTTTTGGTCTTTTTTGAGACAGGGTCTCCCTGTAGCCCCAGCTGTCCTGGAACTCACTATGTAGACCAGGCTGGCCTTGAACTCACAGAGATCTGCCTGCCTCTGCCTCCAGAGTGCTGGGATTAAAGTGTGTGCCACCACCTAGCCCTTTTTTTATTGTTTTTTTTTTTTAACTTTTACAAAAACTTTTTGAGAATTTCATACATGTATATAAGGTGTTTTGATCAAAGCCATGCCCACTCCCTCCCCTCTAACATTCCCCCCTCTGAAGAAGTAACCCTAACATCTAACATCTATTAAATACAAGCTCCCAAATACTTTTGACATTTTTGGCCTTAACAGGCCCAAGGACATTTTGACTTTTAGTTAAGAAACTGGCTACATTTCTTTGGGGTCTTTTTACCCTAACTGCCTAGGCAATTCCTACCTCCTATTCTTATCACAGCATCTTCTGAAGGGGTTACCCAAATTGCCAATAGGGAATTGGGATGCAGACCACTCTGGCTTCTTCTGTGCTGAACAGGGATGCAGGGTGAGGCAATTGGAGTATCCCTTCAGTGGGTCTATCTAAGACTCCCAAATTGCACTATGCCCAGTTTTGAGTCCTTTCTTTCTTTCTTACATATTTTTTTATTTTTATTTTATGCATATGTGTATATTGCCTACAAGCAGGTGAGTGCACCTGTGCCATGCAATGCCCGAGGAGGACAGAAGAGGCTGTTGGATCCCCTGGAAGTAGAGTTATGGACAGTTGTTAGCTGCCAAGTGGGTGCTGGGATTTGAACTTGGGTCTTCTGCCAGAACTGTCAGTGTTCTTAACTGCTAAGCCATCTCTCCAGCCCCCCCCCTTTTTTTTTCTTTTTAGACAGGGTCTCCCTGTAGCCCCAGCTGGCCTGGAACTCACTATATAGACCAGGCTGGCCTCGAATTCACAGAGATCCACCTGCTACTGCCTCCTGAGTGCTGGGACTAAAGGTGTGTACCACCACATCTGGTTGAGACCTTATTTCTTAGAACAAACAAACAAAAAGACTGGGGATGAGGGTTAGTTCATAAAGTGTCTAGCACGCACAAATCTCTGGGATCAATCCCCAGCACCTCATAAATCTTGGCATGGTGGTGCATGCCTTTAATCCCAGCACTTATGAAACCCTGCCACAAAAACAAACAAAAAAAAGTTTAGCAGTGAATAGCAGAAGTTTATTTTCCCAAAGTTCTGAAGGCTAGAAGTCCAAGATCAAGGTGTGGGCAGGGCTGGTTTCTCTGAAGCTTCTCTCCTTGACCTATGGATGGCTACTCTTTGCTGTGCCTTCACATACTGACTCCTAGGTTGTATTTTGTGACTTTCATTCGAGTATTTGTTTACATGAGTGTGCATGTGTTGAGTGCATGTTCATGTGTGTTCATGCATGTAGAGGCCAAAGGTTGATGTCAGGCATCTTCCTCAATTGATTTCCATCTTGTTTTGTGTGCACACACAGGTGGAAGCTAGAAGAAGACATTAAGTGTCCTCCTTTATTATTGTTCTCCATCTCACTCCTTTGAGGCAGGGTCTCTCACTGAGCTCACAATTTGGCTAGATTAGGTAGTCAGCAAGCCCCAGAGATTCTTGACTTCATCTCCCCAGTACTGAAATTTCAAATACATACTACGGCACCTGGCTTTTTATGTGGATGCTGGGGATTTGAACTCAGGTCCTCATGCTTGTATGGCAAGCATTTCAGACCTGCCTGCCTTTCTTTTTTATGGTGCTGGAGACTGCACTTAGGTCCTGAAAATGCCAGGCAAGTGCTCTATCAGTGAACTACCCTGAATCTTGCTCTTGACACTTAACATATTTTGGCAGGCAAGGAATTGTGATGCATCCCAGTAATTCCAACATTTGGGAGCCAAACTCAGAAGGATTACCACATGTTTGAGGTTAGCCTGGTCTGCATAGCAAGTTCCAGGTCCATAAGGGCTGTAAAATAAGACCCTGTCTCAAGAAATAAAACAACAAAAAACCCCAATATATTTTAGAGACAAAACTATACTAATATCTAGGGAATTTACTTGTTTGGGGGGAGCTGGTGGTAATGGGGTCTCATATAGCTCAAGTTGGTTTCAAATTCAACTTCCTGCTTCAGTCTGTCTGGTGCCTCATTGTTTTTATATCTGAATAATATTTCATGGTATAGAGCTACTACATTTTTTTAATCTAGTCCCTACTGAAAAAGTTTAGGCCTGAATTTGCTCTGATCCTCCTGCCTTTGCCTCCTCAGTGTGGCATACTTTTAGCCTTCTTTTTAACTATGAATGCATGGTTGCTGTTTATATTTATTTTTGAGGGGCTGGAGATTTAATTCGGCCTCTCACATGCTAAGCAGGGACTGCATTACTAAGCTGTAACTCTCCCCACTCTTTTTTTTTTTTTTTGGCCGGGGGGAAAAGGAGTAAGAAACAGTCTTGTCATATAGACTTGGTTGGTCTGATACTCCCTATGTAGCCCAGACTGGATTTAAAGTTGAGCAATCCTCCTGCTTTAGCAGGAATTGGCTATGGAGACCAGGCTGTCTCAAACTTGTGGCAATCTCCTGCCTCTGTCTAAAAAAGACACTTAAAACATTTATTTTATCACACTTATTTGTGTGCATGTGTAAGCGTGTGTGCCATGGCACCCATATGGTCAGTGGACAAGTTTTGGGAATTGGTTCTCTCCTACCATGTGGGTTGTGGAGATCGAACTGATGTTGTCAGACTTGATGGCAGGCACTTTTACCCACTGAGCCATTTTGCCAGCTCCTTCAACTTTCATGTTTTTTTTTTTTTTTTTTAATGTGTGTGCGTGCATTGCCTGCATATAGGTAAGTGCACCTATGCCATGCAATGCCTGCAGAAGACAGAAGAAGGCGCTGGACCCCCTGGAACTGGAGTTATGGACAGTTGTTAGCCGCCATGTGGATGCTGAGATTCGAAGCCGGGACTTTTGTAAGAACAGCCAGTGTTCTTAACCACTGAACCATCTCTCCAGCCCTCATGTATTTTTAAGTATAGCAGTAGTTTCTTTTTTGAATGGTTCATATTTTTTCTTCCTGTACTTCCTGCACAGCCTCTTGAATAGCTGGGATGACATGCCTGTAACCACCAGGTACTATTTGTTCTTTTTTAAAAAATAAATTTTTATTATTTTTAATTAAATATGTGTGTCATATGTAGGTATGTCCATGTGTGTGCAAGTGTCCATAGAGACCTGAGGTGTTGGATCCCCTTGGAACTGGAGCTACAGGCAGTTGTAAGCCACCTGACATAGGTGGTGGGAACCAAACTCAGGTCCTCTGTAAGGGCAGTATTTACCTGCTGAGCTATCTATCCAGCCACCCCAGGAGAGGACAATCCCCCTTTGTAAAGACAGGACCTAATATAGCCCAGGATGACCTTGAGCTCTGGATCCTCCTATTTCCACTTTTCTTGTGCTAGGATTACAGGCATGTGCCAACTTACCCAGTTTGTGTGATGCAGGGCATCAAACTTACTGCTTTATGCATGGTGGAAAAGGATTCTACCAATTGAGTTATATCTCCAGGTTTGTTTTGCTTGACAGAGTCTCCCTATAGCCCCAGCTGGCCTGGAACTCACTATGTATACCAGGCTGGCTTCAAACTTACAGATATCTGCCCACCTCTGCCTCCCAAGTGCTGGCATTAAAGGCGTGTACCATCACACTGGGCTATTTTTTTTATTTTTTATATGTATGAGTGTTTTGCTGGCAAGTATGTAACTATGTTAAGTTGTATCATGCAATGCCTGAGGAGGCCAGAAGAGGGCACTGGATTCTCTGGAACTGGTGTTACAGGTGGCTGTGGGTGCTGGGAATCAAACCTGGGTCCTCTGAAAAAAACAGCCAGTGCTCTTAACAGCTGAGCCATCTCTCCAGCCCTGATCTGTTTTCTGATTGGGTTTCCGTTGTCTTTTGAGATGGTCTTTATATAGTACAGGCTGCCTCCATGACCCATGTGCTGATATTGCAGGCAGATTCAGATCACTGGCTCTCATTCACAAATTTTATATGTATTAGAGAAACTAAATTAACCTTTGCAGCCTGGTTACTATTTTTCAGAGATTCTTTTTTGGGGGGGATCTTTTTGAGATAGGAGCCCCAGCTGGCCTGGAGCTCATTTCATAGACCAGGCTGGCCTTGAACTCACAGAGATTCACCTGCCTCTGCCTCCCAAGTGCTGGGATTAAAGGCATGTGCCACCAAGCCCGGCCTTTCAGAGATTCTTTGTCCCATCATTCTCTGGGTTTTTTCCACACTCCTGCTCTGTCCAAATGTCTCATTTTTAGGGGAATATGAAGTATCTAAAATACCTTTAAATAAGCAATTGTCTGGTGGGTGTAACTCACCTTGTTGTCCGTCTTGCATAGTTACAATGAATGGCTGGCCAATGCTTCCAGTAGGGATTGTAGTTTGGATATTACCCAGAGGGACTCCATCAGTTACTATGGTGATGACCCTCTGACCTCCACTCCCCACCACTTGCTGGATTGAAGAATCAAGAGAATTTCCTTCTTCAATTTCTTCTAAATTAGCTAGAGATAACAGATGTAAATTCAAAATGTCAACCATATATATATATATATAGAGCTGGAGTTACAGATGGTTGTTAGCTGCCATGTGGGTGGGAATCGAACTCAGGTCCTCGGCAAGAGGAGTGTTCTAGTTTATTTCTCCATTGCTGTGACAAAACACTCTGACCAATACCAACTTGGGAAGGAAAGGGCTTATTTAGCCTACATCTCCCGGGTCACAGTTCATCACTGAGGGAGCCCAAGGTAGGAACTCAGGGCAGGAACCTGGAGGCAGGAGCTGGAGCACAGGCCATGGAGGAATGCTGCTTACTGGCTTACTCCACTGGCTTGTGCTTAACCTGCTTTCTTATCCAACACAGGTCCACCTGCCCAGGGGTGGCACCACCCACAGCGGGCTGGGCCCTCCCACATCATTCAAAAACCAAGAACATACCCCTCAGATATGGCCACAGGACAGGCCAAAGGAGACAATTCCCCAATTGAGGCTCCCTCAACCCAGGTGTGTCAGGTTGACAACAATCTCTCCAGCTCACAGCAGCCAGTGCTCTTAACTGCTGAGCCATCACAAAGCTCTTTTTTTTTTTTTTTGTAATTGTTGTTTTCTTGGGACAGAGTTTCACTGTCTATAGCTCAGGCTGGCCTCAAACTCACAGCAATCCTCCTGCTTCAGCCTCCTGAGTATTAGAATTATAGGGTCGAGCAAAAAGATGGTATGAATTTTAAGTCTGGGGGGAATATATTTGCATACTATATTCTAAAATGTCTTCATTGAGGTATTAATAGCTTTCAATAATGGTTGATTCTATGGTCCAATGTAGTAGCACACACTTGTAATCACAGCACTAGGGAAACTGAGGTATGGCTATGACCATGAGTTCCAGGCCACCCTGGGCTATATACACAGTGAGATCTCAAGAAAAAACAAACTAAAACCCAAATAACAAAAAAAAAGTAGATAGGTCTTATGCATAAATACATTTTTAAATGCTATTTTGAACAGACTTAAACTTGCTACATATGCCTGTAATCCTATTACTTAGGAGGTGGAGGCAGGAAGATCTGGCGTTCCAGGCTACACAGTGAACTGAGGCTAGCCTAGGTTATAGGAGATCCTGTCTGAAATAAAGAAAACAAAACTATGTACATACTTTAGGGAGAAGTGGAGAGGTGGGGTCAGGGTCTCATGTAGCCCAGCCTGGCTCAAATTCATGAGGATGACCTTGAATCTCTGATTCTCCTGCCTCTACCTCTACTTCACAAATGCTGGAATTCTAGACATGAGTCACCATGCCTGGTTTACATGGTCCTGGTGCTGGAACCCAGGACCTCTCATGCATGTTATCAAGCACAGTACCACCTGAGCTACATCCAAGTCTGAGAGAGAGAGAGAGAGAGAGAGAGAGAGAGAGAGAGAGAGAGACTATCTCAAAGACCAAAAAATTGGAAACAACAAAACAACCCCCCCCAAAAAAAACCCCACAAAAACCCATAAAAAATAAAGAGCACTGACTGCTCTTGCAGAGAACCCAGGTTTGATTCCCAGCACCCACATGGCGGCTACGAACCATCCTTAACTCCAGTTGCAGGGGAATCCGAAGCCCTCTTCTGACCTCTGCCGCACTGCATGACACAGGTACACTCACATACATGCAGGCAATACACTCACACACATAAATTAATAAAAAATAAATAAAAAATGGAAAACCATAAATATTATGACTGAAAGTTGTATTAGATAATCTAATATAACTATCATGCAAGAGATGAAGAAACTAAAGTCCTGAGGGAGTTGTGATTTATCCAAAATTAAAGAGCAAATCAAAAGAATAGTAAGAATAAGCTTAATACAGTGCTTTTCTCCTAATACACTCTACATCACTCACACACATATCTGAGTAAATATCTTTATTAAGGTTAAAGAAAAACAACTAGAATGGGAGGAATGCTCTCATCACCCAAATGTCAATTGGGAAGAAAGAAATCAGAACCATCTGCTTTCATTTATAAAAGAGCAGACTGTCAGAGTTCCAAAAAGATTTAAAGATTGGGGCGGGGCATGGTGGCGCACGCCTTTGATCCTAGCAGTTCAAGGCCACCCTGGTCTACAGAGCAAGTTCTAGGCCAGCTGGGGCTACAGGGAGATCCTGTCTCAAAAAGACCAAAAAAAAAAAAAAAAGAAAGAAAAAGGAAAGAAAAGATTTAGAGACTACTGAGCCCTACCTCTAATTATTTACCACTAGAGATATGATAATATGATATTGAGATATTATAACATTGGTTATAACATGATGTGATTTTAAGGGGCTGGAGAGATGGCTCAGTGGTCAAAAGCACTGGCTGCTCTTGCAGAATACCCAGGTTCGATTCCCAGCACCCACATGGTGCTAACAACCTTCAGTAACTCCAGTTCCAGGGATCCAACACCTCTTCTGACCTCTGCAGGCACTGCATAACACAGGTGCACTTACATGCAGGCAGGCAATACACTTATACACACAAAATAAAAAATAATAGTTTTAAAAAACTTTGTACGTAATCTTTTACTTCTGTAACTGTATGCTATTCTTGGAGCTAAATTATAGATGGGAGGTGCATTAGATCTGCCAACCAGTGTGTCAATTACAAAGTACTGTTCAACTTTGTTTTTTTTCTGTTTGAGAGACAATCTCCCTGCTGTCCCAGTGGACCTAAACTTACTATGTAGACCAGGCTGGCCTTGAACTCACAGAGATCTGCCTGCCTCTGCCTCCCGAGTACTGGGATTAAAGGTGTGCACCACCACACCCAGCCCTAATATTAATTTTTTTATAAATAGAAAATGTGGAAAGTAAACTTTACAGTATGAATTATGGTACTGAGAATATCCACTAGCCAGGTGTGGTAGCACATGCCTATAATACTAGCCCTTAAGAGGCTGAGGCAGAAGAAAATGAGTTTGGAGAAAGCCTGGGGTACAAGCAAAGACCCACCTCAACATTTCTCTCCTCCTCCCCTCAAAATCCAGTAAAATGATAAACTTATGATATTTTCTGTGAGAATATTTTGTGATATTATTTTTGTGTGTATGTGTGGGGGTGTTTGTGGACATGTGTATGCACACTTGTAGATGTCAACCTTGGGTGCTTTTTTCACTCTCCACTTTACTTTTTGAGACTGGGTCTCTCAAGCTCACCAATTTGGCTAGACTGGCCAGCCAGCAAGCCCCAGGAATCCTCCCGTCTCCACTGAGATTACAGGCATGTGCTGCTCTGCCTGGCTTTAAAGGATGCTGGGAATTGAATTCTGGTTCTCACACTTGTGTGGCAAGAACTTTACCAACTTTATCATTTCCCCAGCCCCACTTAATTTTGTTTAGTTTTGTTTTTTTTAGAGACAGGGTGTCTCAGTAGCCCCAGGTGGTCTGGAATGTGCTATGTAGACCAGGCTGGTCTCACAGAGATTCACCTGCTTCTGCCTCCCAAGTGCTGGGGGCATGCACCCTGACATCTGGCTTAAAAGACTTATTTTTTTGTTGACCCTCCTCCTGGTGGCCCACACCTTTGATTTCAGTTCTCAGGATGCAGGGGCCAGCCTAGTGTTCTATATAGCAAGTTCCAGACCAGTCAGGGCTGCATAGTGTGACCCTATCTCACAAAGGAAAACTTCTAAAAAATTGTATGTCTGTGTCTCTGTTTGCATACCAACTACGTGCAGGTGCCCACAGAGGTCAAAAAAGGCTGTAGGGTCCGTTGGAGATGGAGGCTAGAGTTACAAGTGGTTGTGAGTCACCTGACAAGGGTGCTAGGAACTGAACATTGGTTCTCTGGAAGAATACAAAGCACTCCAAGTGCTGAGCCAGCTCCCCAGCCCATAAAAAGATTTTTTTGAGACAAGTTCATATGTAGCCTAAGCTGGCCCCAAACTCTTGATCCTCTTGCCTCAATCTCCCCAGTGTTAGGATTACAGGTATGTGCCACCATACCCAGCTATTTAATTTTTAAAAATTAAGTATGGGTGTGTGAGCACAGGTGCAAAAATGCCATGGTGCATGTGTGGCAGATCAGGGTAACTTTTTATTTTATTATTTTTATTTTTTATGTGTATGCATGTATTGCCTGTGTGTAGGTAAGTGCACCTGTGTCGTGCAATGCCCACGGAGGTCAGAAGAGGCTGTCGGATCCCCTGGGACTGGAGTTACGGACAGTTGTTAGCTACCATGTGGGTGCTGGGGTTCAAACCCGGGTCTTCTGCAAGAACAACCAGCATTCTTAACCGCTAAGCCATCTCTCCAGCCCCAGCTTTTTAGAAGTTGTTTCTCTCCTTTCACTTTATATTTACTTTTTATTTTATTTTGGTCTTTTTGAGACAGGGTCTCTCTGTAGCCACAGCTGGCCTGGAACTAAGTAGACCAGGTTGGCCTTGAACTCACAGTGACCCACCTGCCTCTGCCTCCCGAGTGTTGGGATTAAAGGTTTATTTTTATTTTATGTGTATGAGTGTATTGTATACACTTCATGTATGCAAGGTGCACCCATGTCATGCAATGCCCGTAGAAGTCAGAAGAGGGTGTCAAATTCTCCTGGAACCAAAGATACACATGGTTGTTAGCTGCTGGGAGTTATGTTTTTTAGTTGTGGGTGCTCAGAATTGAACCTGGGTCCTCTGCAAGAGCAGCCAATGGTCTTAACCCCTGAGCCATCTCTCTAGTGCCCTTTTATCTTGTTTTTGAAGCTTAGTCCCTCTTGTTTCTGCTGCTGCACTGTGTACTCCAGGCTAGTTGTCCTGTGAGCTTCTGGCTGATTTTGTCTCTGCCTGCCACCTCACAGTAGGAGTGCTGGGGTTACAGATACTTCTAGCTTGCTATGTGGGTTAGGAATCAAACTCAGGTTGTCAGATTTGAGGGACAAGTGCTTTTACCTGCTGAGCAGCATCTCTCCAGAACACCTGCTAGTTAATTCTTCTTTCTTTCTTTTTGGGCTAGTTAATTCTTTAAAATACTACTGTTTGCTGGGAAACAAAAAGTTTACAATTTCAGACAAGAACATCCTTTAGCCTAATTGAGTAGTACACACCCTGAAGTTGTTTTACAATCCTTCTTCGGTCTTTTATCTGTATTGATTAAGCACTGGCTAAGTCAATCAGACAGAGAGGGATGGCTAACTAGAGCTGCTTTATGAGTAGAATGAAGCAATATGAGGTCAGCTCTATTATGATGGTTTAGCTATTTCAACTTTCATTTGTCAACACAGACAAATGGTCTGCCAACTGCTACAGGACAAACACCATCTTGGCCTAAAGGAACCAAGCAGAGAATCTTATCCTAAGTATGTTCAATTTACTTACCATTTTAGATCAGGATATCGAGAATTCCAATAGCTATGACTAATATGTGGATGGTCTTGAACCCAGGCCCTTTTGTGTGCTAGGCAAGTGTTCCACCACTGAGAGCCCCCCAGTAAGCCTTTTTTTCAATATTGGAGATTGAAGCTAGGCCTTATGCATGCTCCACCACTTAGCCACATCCATACCCAGCCCTCTTTTATTATTTTTTTTTCTTTTTAAGATCTATTTTAGCTTTAATTAGGGGGGGAAGGGGAGCATATGTACACATGAGTGTGGATGCTTGCTGAGGCCAAATTGGATCCTCTGGAACTGAAATTACAAGCAGTTGTGAGCCACCCAACATGGGTGCTAGGAACCAAACTTGGGACATCTAGAAGAGTATGGGCTTTTATCACTAGGCCACCTCTCCAGCAACTTTGAATTTTGACATAGGTCTCACTAGGTTTCCCTACGTTTTATAAAAATATTTTTTATTATTATTTAAGTATGATGTGTGTGCTTTTATGTGTCCCATACATAAGAGTAAACTTTCTGGAGTGAGTTCTCCATTTCCACCTTTATCTGGGCTCTGGGTATTGAACTCAAGTCACCAGCTCTACATGGCAAGCACTTTATCCACAGAGTCATTGTGCTGGCCCTTGGCCTTGATTTTTTTTTTTTTTAAACTTTAAAAAAAATTATTTATTTTTTATTTTATGTGTATGTGTGTATTACCTACATGTAGGTAAGTGCACCCATGTTGTGCAATACCCATGGAGGTCAGAAAAGGCTGTAGGATTCCCTGGGACTGGAGTTACAGATAGTTGTTAGCTGTTATGTGGGTGCTGGGATTTGAACCCGAGTCTTCTGCAAGAACATTCAGTGTTCTTAACTGCTGAGCCATCTCTCCAGCCCTGATTATTTTTTTTTCAAAGAAAAATTTACTTACTTTTTAAGTGTTTTGTGTGCATGTAAGTGCACCATATACGTGCAATGCACATGGATGCCAGAAGACAGCATTAGATCCCCTGGAACTGGAGTTAAGGATGTTGTTAGCTGCCATGTGGATGCTGGAAACTGAACCTGAGTCCTCTGCAAGAGCAGCCAGTGCTCTTAACTGCTAAGCCATCTCTCACTGTTCCTTCCCCCCTTTAAATTTAATTAATTAATTAATTAATTAATGTGTATGACTCTTTTGTGTTCATGTATGTAAGTGTACCATGTAAATGCAGTACCCATGGAGGCTAGAAGTGGGTATTGGATCCCCTGGAACTGTAATTACAGATGGCTTTCAGCTGCCATGTGGGTGCTGGAAACTGAACGCAGGTCCTCTGCAAGAGCAACCAGTGCTCTTAACCGTTGAGTCATTTCTCCAGCCCCTGACCTTGAAATTTTAATTCTCCTATCTCAGTCTCCTGAGTAGCTCGAATTATAGGTCTTAGCCAAAAGGCCTGGCTTTGTTATTTTGTGTGTGTGTGTGTGTCTTTTAGAGACAGGGTCTCCCTATAGCCCCAGCTGGCCTAGAACTCGCTGGCCTTGAACTCACAAAGATCTGCCTGCCTCTGCCTCCCAAGTGCTGGGATTAAATTTGTATGTTACCATGCCAGGATGCTTTTGAATTATTAAAAGTACTTTTTCAAAGTAATACCCAAGCCACCAAATACAAAAGAGTCTCAATGTTTCTTAAATTAAATGTATATTAAAGCTAAATTTTCTGGGTCATTTAATTGAAGGCAAAATGATTTAAAATAACTATTGATAACTTAAAAATGGAAGTCACTATTGCCCTCTTGTATGTCACCTTTTATTGAGAAGCTGTATTTTCTTCTCTGTCTCTCTCTCTCTGTTTTCTGAGATGGTATCACTACGTAGCCCTAGCTAGTCTGGAATTTTCTATGTAGACCACTCTGGCCTTGAAGTCACAGAGATCAACCTGCTCTGCCTCCTTAGCACTGAGATAAAAGGTGTGTACTACCATACTTGGCTATCTTTTTTTTTTCAATATTTCATTATTTTTATGCATGTATGTCAAGTGCACCTGTGTCATGCAGCACCCAGAGGTCAGAAGAAGGTGTCAGATTCCCTTGGAACTGGAGTTACACTTGTTGGCTATCATGTGGGTGCTGGGAACCAAACCTAGGTCCTCTGCAAGGGCATCCAGTGCTCTTAAATGCTAAGCCATCTCTCCAGCCCTGATTGTTTTGTTTTTAATTTTTTTTTTTTGGTCTTTTTTTTTTTTTTGAGACAGGGTCTCCCTGTAGCCCCAGCTGTCCTGGAACTCATGATGTAGACCAGGCTGGCCTTGAACTCACAGAGATCCACCTGCCTTCTGCCTCTTAAGTGCTGAGATTAAAGGCATGTGCCATCACGCCCGGCTATTTTTAATATTTTATTTATTATTATTTTAATTTTATGAGCGTATTGCCTGCATGTATGTAAGTGCACTGGTGACATGCAATGCTCTCGGAGGTCAGAAGAGAGTGATAGATCCCTTGGAACATGAATTATGGATGGTTCTTAGGCACCATGTGGATACTGGGAACTGAATCTGGGTCCTCTGCAAGAGCAGCCAGTGCTCTTAACTGCTGAGCCATCTCTCTAGCCCACACTCCCACCCCTGGTTGTTGGGTTTTTTCCCGAGACAGTTTCATATTAAATAGCCTAGGTGGCTACAACTTACAATTTCCCAGCCTCAATGCCCATGATATGAGATGATAGGTGTGCACCATCATTCCAGTACATTATTTTCACTTAAGAGTTATAAGCCAGGCACTCCTTTAATCCCAGCATTTAGGATGCAGAGGCAGGCAGAACTCTGAGTTTGAGGCCATCCTGGTCAACATAGCAAGTTTCAGGTCAGCTTGGGGCCACAGTGAGGCCCTGTCTCAAAAAAAGAAAAAAAAAGTTATTAAAGCTCTGCTATAAAGGCTCTAGGTGTGGTGGCACAAGCTTTTAATCCCAGCAATGAGGAGGCAGAGGCAGGTAGATCTCTGAGTTCAATGCCAGCCTGGTCTACATAGTGAGTTCCAGCAAAAAAAAGCTCTGATATAAAATGGTTTTGTTTTGTCTGTTTGTCTGTTTTTGGCTTTTTGAGACAGGGTCCAGCTGTCCTGGAACTTACTATGTAGATCAAGCTGGCCTTGATCTCACAGAGATCCTCCTGCCTCTGACTCCTGAGTGCTGAGTTTAAAGGCCTGCACTAGCACACCCAGCTTCTTATAAAATGGACACTGACATACAATTCTCAAGCCTGTCATGGTGGCCTATCCCAGCACTTGTGGGTTAAAGGTAAGAAGATCAGGAATTCAAGGCCTGCCTAGGCTACAAAAATTGTCTCAACACAAACAACCCAACAAAAACCTCCTAAAAATCTCAGTTTCAGGGGCTGAAGGGATGGCTTAGCAGTTAAGAACACAGACTGTTCTTGCAGAAGACCTGGGTTCAAATCCCAGCACCCACATGGCAGCTAATGACTGTCTGTAACTCCAGTTCCAGGGGATCTAACAGCCTCTTCTGTTGTCCTTGGGCATTGCATGACACAGATGCACTTACCTACATGCAGGCATAACACTTATACACATAAAATAAAAATAATAAATAGCCAAGCGTGGTGGTGCACACCTTTAATCCCAGCACTTGGGAGGCAGAGGAAGGCGGATCTTTGTGAGTTCAAGGCCAGCCTGGTCTACATAGTGAGTTCCAGAACAGCTGGGGCTACAAGGAGACCCCGACTCAAAAAGAGAAAAGAAAGAAAGAAAGAAAGAAAGAAAATATTGAACATTGGTTGTTCTTGCAGAAGACCCAGGTTCTTCTGGTACCCCAGCACCACATGGCAGCTAACAACTGTCCATAACTCCAGTCCTAGGAAGTATGACAGCCTCTTCTGACTTCTGCGAGCACTGCATGACATAGGTCCACTTACCTACATGTAGGCAATACATACATACACATAAAATAAGAAATAAAAATAATGATAATTAAAATTAAAACTGAGTTTAAAAAGAAAAATCTCAGTTTCAGCTGGTGTGCTGAAAGACTGTTGTGAATTTGAGGCCAGCTTAGGCTATGTAATGAATTCCCGACTAGCCTGGCCTACAGAATAAGTCTCTGTCTCAAAATTTAAAAGAAATTTTCTGGGTTTTTTTTTCGGTCTTTTTGAGACAGGGTCTCCCTATAGCCCCAGCTGTCCTGGAACTCAGTGTGTAGAACAGGCTGGTCTTGAACTCACAGAGATCCACTTGCACCACCATACCCAGCTTGAAATTTTCTTTTTTTTTATAACAACTGTTTTTTAAAATTTTTATTATTTTTATTTTATGTGTATATGTATATTGCCTGCATGTGTGTTAGTACACCTGTGATGTGCAATGCCCACAGAAGACAAAAGAGGCCTTTGGATCCCATGGAACTGGAGTTATGGGCAGCTGTTAGCTGCCGTGTGGGTGCTGGGATTCGAACCCAGGTCTTCTGCAAGAACAACCAGTGTTCTTAACCACTGAGCCATCTCTCCAGGCTCACGAAATTTTTTGATATATTTATTTTTATTTCATATATATGAGCGTTGTTTTTGTCTTTTTGAGACAGGGTCTCCCTCTAGCCCCAGCTGACCTGGAACTCGCTATGTAGACCAGGCTGGCCTCAAACTCACAGAGATCCACCTGCCTCTGCCTCCCAAGTGATGGGACTAAAGGCGTGCGCCACCATGCCCAGTTTACGAGTAGTGCATCTGTGTCATGTAATGCCTGAAAAAGCCAGAAGAGGGTGTCAGATCCTCTGGAACTGGAGTTACAAACAGTTGTTTCTGTGTATGTGGCCCAGGCTGGCTTAGAACTTGTGGTAGTACTGCTGTGTTTATCTTTTGAATGCCTGGAGTATAGGCTTGTACCACCATGCTTTACAATGTATTTAGTTAGCCTTTGCTGGCCTGGAACTCGCTGTATGGAACAGACTGGCCTCAAACTCAGAGATCTTCTTGCTACTACATTCCTACTGCTCTGATTATACATGTGAGCCACCATACCAATCACATCTAGCCTAGTTAATTTTCATTTTATGTGTGTAAATGTTTTGCCTGCATGTATGTAAGCGTACCCATTCGTGCAATGCCCTGGATTCCCTGTAGTTATACACAACTGTTAGCTGCCATTTGGGTGCTGGGAACCAAACCTGGATCCTCTACAAGAGTGGCCAATGCTATTAACTGAACCATCTCTCCAGCCCTAGTCATTGTGAAAGTCACAACCAGAAAAAAAAAAAAAAAACAAGAACTGAAAATTTATGTAATTTAGGAAGCAAGCTCCTTCAAGTAGCCCCAGCTAGCCTAGAACTCACTATGTAGACCAGACTGGCCTTGAATTCAGAGATCCGCCTGCCTCTGCCTCCCGAGTGCTGGGATTAAAGGCATGTGCCGTCTCACCCAACAACCATTGTTTCTTAAGTCAAGGTTTAATGTAGCTGAGGCTGGCCTTGAATTTCTGATTCTCCTGCCTCTATCTCTTGAGTGCTAGGATTATAGGTATGTATCACTATGTCTGGCAAGGCATAACCTTTAATAGATAAATCTTTAGAATATCTTATTTTTAATATAGTGCTCATTTATAATTTCATCTTCCCCATGATCTTCCTTATCCCAGAAAGAAAAGGTCCACCCAGGAAAGACTGTAAGAGATAGGGTTGGTGGAAGACCAAAAGAAAACAGTTTTCCAGACAGCTGGTGAATTACTCATATGAACTTATAGCAATGGTGACAGCATGTACAAGACTCACCAAGTTCAAACTAGAGAAAAACCCAGCATAGAAAGGGGAAAATGGGAAAGAAGCTCTGACCTTAGCTGAGAATTATTGGCAACTGATGACTAGATGGTAGAGGGAGGGTTGATTTTTCTGTAAGGAAGTGACACTAGATAGGCTGACAGGCTCCAGTAAATGGAGTAACACCGAGATATATTTGGGAACACAAACTTGACTTGCTAGGCCTTAACATACATGATACAATGCATGAAAACTGGCAGGGGGAGGCTACAAGGCGTTTAGATAGAGGACAGGGTCTGAATATGATCAAGATGTATGAAATTTGGAAAATAAGTTTTTTGGTTTTTTTTTTTTTTGTCTTTTTGAGACAGGGTATCCCTGTAGTCCCAGCTGACCTGAACTCACTATGTAGACCAGGCTGGCCTTGAACTCACAAAGATCTGCTTGCCTCTGCCTCCCAAGTGCTGGGATTAAAGGCATGTGCCACCACGCCTGGCTGGAAAATACGTTTTTGTTTTTTGTTTGTTTTTTTTTTTTAAAAGAGCTGGACGTGGACACCTGTAATCCTAGCACTTGGGAGGCAGGGGCAGGTGGATCTCTGTGAGTTCCAGGCCAGCTGGAGCTTTTTGTATCAAAAAAGATCAAAAAAAAAAAAAAAAAAAAAAAAAAAAAGAAAGAAAGCCAGGAGTGGAGTGGTGGCACAGTCTTTTAATCCCAGCACTTGGGAGGCAGAGGCAGGTGGATCTCTATGAAGTTGAGGCCAGCCTGGTCAACAACTGTGGCTACAGGGAGATCCTGTCTCAAAACAACAACAACAAAAAAATAAATAAATAAAAAATAAAAAAGGAAGGAAAGAAAAAAGGGTACCTTGGCTTTACCAGTTATTGTCAAGCTGGCTGTGGTGGCTCAACACCTGTAATCCTAATGTTTGGAAAGCTAAGGCAGGACAACTGCTATAAGTTCAAGCCAGTCTGAGTTACATATTGAGTTCAAGGCCTGCCTGAACTACAGCAAGACCCTATCTCAAATCAAACAAAGGGCTGGGAATATAGTTCTAGCAACTGAGAGTACCTAGGTTCAATTTCTAGCACTGCAACAAAAAAAGTGTTTGGGAAATGTTTTTTATTTTTCACTCTTTTTTTTTTTTTTTTTTTTTTTTTGAGACAGGGTCTCCCTGTAGCCCCAGCTGGCCTGAAACTCACTCTATAGACCAGGCTGGCCTCGAACTCACAGAGATCCGCCTGCCTCTGCTTCCCAGTGGAGTGCTGGGACTAAAGGCGTGCACCACCATGCCTGGCACTATTTTTGTGGAGATTTAACTCAGGGCTTTATACATGCCAGTCAAGTATTCTGCTCCAGAGCTTTATTTTTAGAAGGTTGGGTATCAGACAGAGTATCTATTCATGTCTAGGAAAGTTGGGAGCTCTTCTCATTTTTGCATCTAAAACAGATACCTCATTATCAGAACATTACCTGAGGTTGCTTTGGTGTTGGCTGAAGAAACAAGGCTAGTGAGGTTAACAACCTCTCCAGAGGTGAAGATGAACGGAGCAGCCACAGTCACAGGGTTAGTCACAGGGCTGGCTCTCTCGGGGTTAGCACTCACTTGATTCTGCATTGCTTCCTACCAAACAAAGCAGGGTATTTTGATGTTAGAACATTTACCAGCTTTATTCTTAGAGTTACTGAACGGCGTAAGCCCCACCCCTAGCAATGGTCTATCAAGCAGATCTAGTTCTAGCACAAAATGTCCCAGGGGGCTCAGGTTCTCATTAAGACTACTGCTTTTTTCAAACTGAAGCAATAGAAATGTTAGGCTGCTTTCCCAGCTTGTTTCTACTTGAGAAAAGCAAAGGTATATTATTAGCAAAACCTTCTACATACTTCCCTTAACCTCTCTACATTTAACTTGAAAAAAAATGAAGTAATTGGTTTTGGATAGTCTGAAAAGTAATTTATAGCACTACTAGTCTATGACCAATTATCTACAAGGTGCTAGCAGCAGATCCCTATAGAAAAAAAAATATTCTCTAGAGTTTGAGCCAATGATTTGTTCCATTCTGCCACTGAAGAAATTCCCAGGAGAACATATAGCAAGCAAACACATGTGCACCAGATTCTGAAGTCTAGTTCCAGATGCTACACTTCTGCTTCCAAGGATATTTGCTCAATTCAGTGAAAAGATGTTTATCTTTTATTTGTACTTTCAAAAGTTTTCTACAAACATGATAACTACTAAAAAAAAAGTCCAGTTATGAAAAGACTCTGAACAACTGACAGTTGAAGATAATAACTAGTCTTTGGAAAACCATCTGTCACAAAAAACAAACAAAAAACTGAAAGTTGCAAGAGCAGCTATTTTTCATCTGTAATTATCTCCTTGACTGAGAACTTCAATTGAAACAGAATATTCACTCTCTGGATACTGTCCAATTCTTTCTTCAATCTGCAACTTCTTCTGCCCTCCACCATTACTTCCTTAGTGGAAGTGCTTACTGTCATGCCTTGCTTAGCCTAATGAAACTTATCACATGGTTACTTAGCATTGTCTTCTCCATCCAATGTGTGTACTATATTCCAAACAATGTTTTTAAACAAGCACACCAATCTTGTATTTAAAGGTTTCCAAGGCCAGGTGTGGTGGCGCATGTCTTTAATCCCAGCACTCAAGAGGCAGAGGCAGGTGGATCTCTGTGAGTTTGAGGCCATCTGGTCTACATGAGTTCCAGGCCAGCTGGAGCTACAGAGACGCTGTCTCAAAAAGACCGAAAAAAAAAAAAAAAGGTTTCTGAGGACCTGTAGTGGCTCACACCTGTAGTTCCAGCACAGCAAAGGCTGAGGCAGAGAGTAAGAGAGTATTACCATTAGTGAGAGGGTAGCATGAGCTACATAAGACCAGGTGAACCAGAACCACACAGCAAGACCCCTTCTCAATCCCCACTCAAAAAGTTTCAACTAGGTTCATACTGTCTACCCAAAAACTACTTCCCCAGCCATGTAACACCCTTATATCCAGACCTAGCCTAACTCTCAAGCTGGAGCACCTGCCATTCCCAAACTCCAGGCTTATTTCTATGCACACAACTAGTGTTCTTTTCTAAACATTTCATGCTTTTCCACATCCTATGTCTTTGATTTGTTCTTTTTCTAACCTGGAATGATTTTTTGAAAAATGAATTTTGTTTGTTTTTGAGACAATGTCTTCCTTATAGTCTCAGGTGGCCTGGAACTTGCAATGTAGACAGGGCTGGCCTCGATCTACAAAAATCTGATAGCCGCAGCCTCTTGAGTGCTGGGATTAAAGGGGTGCGCCATCACACCCGGCTGAAAAATGAATGAATTTTTAAAAATTTTATTTGTCATTGTGTGTGTACAAATGTGCATGTGCCAGAGCATTCATGTGAATGATGGCAAAGCCACAATCTGCAGGAGTCAGTTCTCTCCTTCCACCACATGGATCCCAGGGATCAACTCAGGTGATTAGGTTTGGCAGCAAGTGCCTTTACCAGCCAAGCCACCTTACAAGCCCAATCTAAATTTTTTTTTTTTTTTTTTTGGTCTTTTTGAGACAGGGTCTCCCTGTAGCCCCAGCTGTCCTGGAACTCACTATGTAGACCAGGCTGGCCTTGAACTCACAGACATCCGCCTGCCTCTGCCTCCCGAGTGCTGGGATTAAAGGTGTGTGCCACCATGCCCGCTCAATCTAAAACTTTTTAAACACTTAATATTCGTGCGTGTGTGCATGTGTGTGTGTGTGCCTGCGTGTGTATACAAATGAAGGTCAGAGGAAACCTTTCATAAGTCAGTTCACTCTACCATGTAGGTTCCAGGGATCAAACTCAGGTTTCAGGCTTCATAGCAAGCACTGAATTTAGTAAGAAAAAAACTGGGGGGGTATTTTTATTTTATACGTATGAGTGTTTTGCCTGGAGATAAGTGCACCTTTGCATGCAATGCTTGTGGAAGAAGGCAATGGATCCCTTGGATCCAGTGTCTGAGTGATCAGCAAGCACTGAGCTATCTCACTGGCCCCTGAATTTAATTTTTTAAAAATTGGCTCTTGCTGGGTGTGGTGGCGCACGCCTTTAATCCCAGCACTCGGGAGGCAGAGGCAGGCGGATGTCTGTGAGTTCAAGGCCAGCCTGGTCTACATAGTGAGTTCCAGGACAGCTGGGGCTACAGGGTTTTTAAAAACAAAAAAAAAAAAAAAAAAAAAAAAAGCTCCAGAAATTATTGAATATGTCAATGCTGTAATGAAATGATGCTTCTTCTAATCACATGGTTATCAAATAAATTTTTTAAAACTGGGGGGGTATTAATTTTTGTTTTAAATGTATGAGTGTTTTCCCTGGAGATAAGTGCACCCTTGCATGCAACGCGGGTGGAGGTCAGAAGAAGGCATAGGATCCCTTGGAAGTGGAGTTACCAATGGCCATGTAAGAGCTGTAAACCAAACCTAGGTCCTTTACAAGAACAGCCAGTGCTCTTAAACACTGAGTCATCTCTCCAGCCCCTTCCCCCATCCAAATTTAATTTTTGACAACTTTAGGATATGTCCTTGTGGGGAAGAGGTGAAGGGTATGTGGGTTTGTTGAGAGGTAGGGATGTCTGCTTCCTAGGTCTGGACAGGTTCTTGGTTCTTCAGTAACACGGTTTCCCTTTGTGCGGATGTAGGGAGACATATCGAAATACTTCACAGGTGCCTACCACAGGATGTGTGTGTGTGTAGAAAGGTTGGCCTTGAACTTGCTATGTAGCCAAACATGACTTTGAGCTTCTGATCTTTCTCTTCCACTTCCTATATGGTGGGATTATAAAGGCCTATGCTTGAACAGTGACTATGTGTGTATGACTACATTTGTGTGTGTGTGTGTATGTTTGTGTATGTGGGTGGGTGTGTGCATGCAGCTGGGCGGGGTGGCACATGCCTTTAATCCCAGCATTTGGGAGGCAGAGGTAGGTGGATTTCTATGAGATCAAGGTCAGCCTGGTCTACACAGTGAGTTCCAGGCCAGCTGAGGCTACAGGGAAACCCTGTCTCAAAAAGACAAAAGACAGCTGGGCATGGTGGCGCAAACGCTTTTGATCCCAGCACTCGGGAGGCAGAGGCAGGAGGATCTCTGTGAGTTCAAGGCCAGTCTGGTCTACATAGTGAGTTCCAGGACAGCTGAGGCTACAGGGAGACCCTGTCTCAAAAACACCAAAAAAAATTATTTTATGTATATTAGTGTAATTCCTGCATGTATGTGAGTGTACCTGTGTCATGCAATACCATGGAGGTCAGAAGAGGGCTTCGGATTCCCCTGGAACTGGAGTTAAAGATGGTTCATACCTGCCATGTGGGTGCTGGGAATCGAACCCTAACCGCCGAACCATCTCTCCAGCCCCTAGTTGGGTTTTTTTTTTTTTTTGAGACAAAATCTCACTGGTCTTGAGCTCATCAAGTCGGCTAGGTTGGTTGGCTATTGAGCTTCAGAGCTATCTATATACCTGACTCTGCTTCCCAAGTTCTGAGAGTATAAACACATGACTCCATATCCTTTTAAAAAAATTACAGTTTGTTTGGCTGGGCATGGCAGTGCTTGCCTTTAATCCCAAGACTCTGGAAGAAGAGACAGGTGAATCTCTGATTCTGAGGCCAGCTTGGTTTACACAGTGAGTTCCAGAATAGTCATAGGCACATAGTGAGACCCTGTCCCCCCCAAAAAAAACCACCCCAAAAGCCCCCAAAACTTTTAACAATTTACTTTCTTTCTGTCTATCTATCCATCTATCTCTCTCTCTACCCATCCATCTATCCATCCATCCATCCATCCATCCATCCATCCATCCATCCATCCATCCATCCATCCATGTGTGTGCACACGCTCCAGCTCCCATTAAAAAAAAAATTAACAGCAGGGTTGAAGAGTGGTTAAAAGCACTGGAAGCTCTTGCAGAGGACCCAGGTTTGATTCTCGGCACCCACATGCCAGCTAACAATCTCTATAACTCCAGTTTCAAGGGGATCTGACACCCTCCTCTTGCCTCTGTGGGCACTGTACACATGAGTGCACTTACATACATGCAGGCAAAACACTCATACACATAAAATAAGAATAACAAATAATTTATTGAAAAAGTTTAATGACATATTTAAGCAAAGAAAGCACTAATGGTCAGGCCCAGTAATGCATGCTTAGCACTAGGGAAGGTAAGGCAAGAGAATTGAGAGTTTGCGGCCAGCTTGGGCTTTCAGTATGGAAAAAAAATTAAGAAAAGTTAGGCATACATGAGGTAGAGGCAGGAGGATCAGGAATCTAAGGTCATTTCAGTTACATAAGAGTTTGAGATCAGCCTAGGCCAGTTAAGACCAATCTCAACCCCTACCCCTCAAAAAGAAAAGACAGATACTAAAGATACTAAAGACACTGAATCCCATGATTAAGTAATTCTGGAAGTACTACTTTGATGTGTTGGGGGAAATTCTTGAACCTGAGTTGAAGTATATTTTGGAGGAATATAAAAGAAAGCATACCTGGAGGATGACCAAAATCTCTGCATTGTTTTTCTCCAGTGCTATGTCAAAGGCAGACTTGTCAAACTTGCTAAAAGCATGGACATCAGCTCCATATTTGATAAGTAACTCAACAACATCTCGGTGGTGATGCTCTGTAGCCCAGTGCAAAGCCGTCATCTTTAGCATGTCCTTGGCATTCACATCTGCACCATTCTGTTATAGAAAAACAACTTTTTCAACAGATGTTGGTTACAGGAACACAGGTGTAAGAGCTCATCATCAAACAGAGGATTTACATAGAGATACTTAAATTCAGATCTTGTTTAAGAACTATCAAAGGGAAACATATTTCTCAAGCCTCTGAACACTGACACTTTATGCTTTCAATGAGTGGGTCTGCTAAGGACATCAGTGGAAAATCATAACAGATGGGAGAGGGTTTTTAGAACAGATTTTGCATTTATTAAGAGAAAGCTAAGTGCCTGAAAAAAAAGGCATAAGTACAGAGAACACCTACAAAAAAGAATGAAGAAAAAAAATCAATAAAATCTGTTTAGCTTTTTTTATTTATTTTAAATATTTTATTATTTTTATTTTGTGTGTGAGTGTACTGCCTGCATGTGTGTACATGCATTTGTGTTGTGCAATGCCTGAGGTCAGAAGAAGTCTGATTCCCTGGAATAGACAATTGTTAGCTGCCATGTGGGTGCTAGGAATTGAACCCCGGTCCTCGGCAAGAGCAGTCAGTGCTCTTAACTTCCAGCCTCTGGCCTGGGTGTGGTGGTGCATGCTTATAATCCCATCATTTAGGAGGCAGAGGCAAGCAGATCTCTGTGAGTTCAAGGCCAGCCTGGTCTACATAGTAAGTTCCACGTCAGCTGTGGCTCCAGGGAGACCCTCTCTCAAAAAACCGAAAAAAAAAAAAAAAAAAAAAAAGCAAACTCATCTCCATGATGACTCTTAAAAGATACTTCTCATGAATAAATAAATAACTTAGAAATGTAACTCAATACTCACCTACACTAGTCTTTTCCAGCCCACTCTCCTAACCACAATTTAAGAACACAGGAGGTGGGTGTCTTTTTTACAACACAGCCCACCACTAGTTTTGCTTTACCCTAACAAGCAGTTCCACAATGTGTGCATGTCCATCAGCTGCAGCCATATGCAAAGGGGTCCTGTCCACTTTGGTCCGGGCATCTCTGCTAACACCTGCTCGAAGGAGTACTTCTGCTGTGGAATAATGACCATACTGGGCTGCAAGGTGGAGGGGTGATGTTCCAAGCTGTAGGAAAATAATACTCATTGAATTCTATTGTGTGTAGAACTATATCACTGCTGAACACACACACATGAACAAGAAATGAAATCTTACAGTGTTCATCCTTGGATAAAGAATCTGATTGGGCAGACAGAACTGAAGAAATGATAAATTTTAATAATTAATATACTAATAGGCAAAGAGACCACAAATTAAATAAATTTGAAGTATAGTATGGCTTTAAGTCAGGTAGATTTATCTGATAAGATTCACGAAGAGGGGGCTGGAGAGATGGCTCAGTGTTTAAGAACACTGACTATTCTTACAGAAGACCTGGATTCAAATCCCAGCACCCACATGGCAGCTAACAACTGTCTATAACTCCAGTTCCAGGGGATTCAATTGACTCTTCTGTCCTTAGCGGGCACTGCACAACACAGGTACACTTACGTACATGCAGGCAATACATGCATACACATAAAAATAAATAAAAATAAAATATTTAAAAAAAAGATTCACTAAAGGATGTGATTTTAAGCATGACTTACAAGATAATGAAAAAAAATCAAAAAGAGTATTCTGGGGCTGGTGAAAGAGCTTGGAGGGTAAAAGTGCTTGCCATGCAAACCTGGTGATCTGGGTTCAGTTCCCAGAACCCAGGAAGAGGTGGAAGGAGAAAACTCCGCAAAGTTGTCCTCTGATCTCTACATGTGCACCATGGCATGGGCCTGAACTTATACATATTCACACAATAATAATAAAGTTTTTTTGTTTTGTTTTGTTTTCTGTTTTTGTCTTTTTGAGACAGGATCTCCCTGTAGCCCTGGCTGGCCTGTAACTTATGTAGACCAGATGGTCTTGAATTCACAGAGATCTGCCTGCCTCTGCCTCCAAGTGCTGGGATTAAGGACATGTGCTACCACCACCAGCAATAATAAAGATTTTTTTTTTTTTTTTTTTTTTAAAGTGGGGCTGGAGAAATGGCTCAGTGGCTAAAAGCACTGGCTACTCTTCCAGAGGATCTGGGTTCAGTTCCCAGTTACCACATGGTGGCTAACAACCATCCACAACTCCAATTCCAGAGGAATCTGATGCTCTCTTATGACCTCCTTGGGCACTGCACGACACGGGTATACTAACATACATGCAGGCAATACACTAATCCATATAAAATAAAAATAATAAGGCTGGGTGTGGTGGTGCATGCCTTTAATCCCAGCACTCGGGAGGCAGAGGCAGGCAGATCTTTGTGGGTTCAAGGCCAGCCTGGTCTACATAGTGAGTTCCAGGACAGCTGGGGCTACAGGGAGACCCTGTCTCAAAAAGACAAAAAAAAAAAAAAATTATGTGCAAGCATGAGGACCTGATGGAATCATTAGTACCCATGTACAAAAGCCAGGCATGGCAGCAAGTACCTGTAACCCCAGCATTGGGGGCAGGGGTGATGAAAGAGGCAAATCTTAGAAGCTCAATGGCCAGCCAGCCTAGCCAAAAGAGGCAAACTTCAGGTTCAGTGAGAGACCCTGTCTTAAAAGAATAAGATGGATGGGACTGGAGAGATGGCTCAGTGGTTAAGAACACTGGTTGCTCTTGCAGAAGAGCAAGGGCTCTTGCTGGGTTCGAATCCCAGCACCCACATGGCAGCAAACAACTGTCTGTAACTCCAGTTCTAGGAGATCTGACCACCTCCTCTGTCCTCTGAGGGCACTGCACGACACGAGTGCACTCATCTACATGCAGGCAATACATGCATACACATAAAAAATAAAAATAGTAAATATAATCTTAAAAAAAGAAAAAAAGAGTAAGGTTGAGAATGATGGAGCAGAACATGACATCCTCCTCTCAGGCACATTGCACCCACAACAGAGACATGCACACACACACACCAAAACTTCAGAAATGATGCAGCAATAGCAATAAGAAAATCTGTGTGTCGTCTTCTTCTTTTTTTTTTTTTTCCTTTGGTCTTTTTGAGACAGGGTCTCCCTGTAGCCCCAGCTGTCCTGGAACTCACTATGTAGACCAGGCTGGCCTTGAATTCAGAGATCTGTCTGCCTCTGCCTCCCAAGTACTGGGATTAAAGGCATATACCACCACGTCCAGCATGTGTCATCTTCTGTGTAAATCTTGCCACCTATCGCTGGACAAGGTAGTAGCCTAGGTAAATCTGGAACTGGCTATGTAACAAGGATAAAAACCTCCTAATCCTGTACTTCCTAAGTGCTGGGATTACAGGTGTATACCACGACACCTGGCCTATTCCTTTCTTTATAGTATACTCTCTTGCTTTTTATTAAAACCTGTTTTTAGTCTCTGCTTTTCATAGATTTCATTCTCTGCCTTTCTTGTGAAGTGCCAAGAACGAGTTGGCATCTGAAATTATGAATTAAACATACTACAATAGAGATCACTCGATCATCAAAACAATTTTGTCAGTGCTTACAAAATCTGTGAATGCGCAGGACCTAATGGCACACGTCTTTAATTCTAGCACTACAGAGGCAGAGGCAAGCAGATCTCTTGAGTTCAAGATCACTGTGTAGAATTCCAGGCCAGCCAAGGCTACATGGTAAGATCCTGCCTAAAAAAGAAGGAAAAAAAAAAAAAGAGCCAGGCGTGGTAGCCCACTCCTTTAATTCTAACACTCAAGAGGCTCTGGGAGCAGGAAGATCTCTGTGAGATTGAGGCCAGCACAGTCTACATAGTGAATTGCAGGCTATATGGGGCTACAGGAAGGCCCTGTCTCAAAAAGACCAAAAAAAAAAAAAAGGTGGGGGGACTACATACTCAGGTAAGACACACAAAACAAAACTCCTTTAAGGGGAATGGTGTAGAATGAAAATGAAGAAAAGTCCATGTCTATTCGGCCTTTAGGTAAAGGACGGATGAAGGCACTTCAGAAGTCACTGAGGCCTTTCTGCTACGCTTACCCAGTCTGTAGTGAATGGGGCCCCGTTTGCCATCAGTGTCCTCACTTCATCATCTTGGCCTTTTCTTGCAGCTTCTAGCAGCCTCTTCCCCAAGTCCACCAATGACATCTTTATGCATAGGAACAAAAGATTTCAGGAATCTACAATTCCAAACACAAGGAAAGTACTGGTCTAAAAAATGTTTTCTTGCTTGGCATAGTAGCACAAGCCTTTAATCCTAGCACTTGGGAGGCAGAGGCAGGTGGATCTCTGTGAGTTTGAGGCCAGTCTGGTCTACATAGTGAGTTCCAGGACAGCTGGGGCTACAGGAAGACCCTGTCTCAAAAAGACGAAAAAAAAGCCGGGTGTGGTGGTGCACGCCCTTAATCCCAGCACTTGGGAGGCAGAGGCAGGTGGATCTTTGTGAGTTTGAGGCCAGACTGGTCTACATAGTGAGTTCCAGGACAGCTGGGGCTACAGGAAGACCCTGTCTCAAAAAGACAAAGGAAAAAAAATGTTTTCTTTCTTTTTGTTTTGTTTATATTATTTTTATTTCATGTGTATGCGTGTATTGCCTGCATGTAGGTAAGTACACCCATGTTATGCAATGCCCTCGGAGGACAGAAGAGGCTGTCAGATCCCCTGGAACTCGAGTTACAGACAGTTGTTAGCTGCCATGTGGGTGCTTGGATTCGAATGCGGGTCTTCTGAAAGAACAACCAGTGTTCTTTAACCACTGAGCCATCTCTCCAGCCCCTTGTTTTGTTTAATACATAGTTTTACCAGGCAGTCAAAGCCTCCTGCCTCTATCTTCCAGATACTGGGATTACAGGCATGTATCACTGTACCCACAATGTTCTTACAAGACATTTTTTTTAAAATGTGTATGTGCCAGAGTGTGTATATGTGCATCATGTGCATGTAGGAGGAGGTCAGCAGAGGGCATCAGATAATCTGGAACTGGACAGGTCCTCTGTAAGAGCGGCCAGTGCTCCTAACGGCTGAGCTTTTCCTCCAGCCCTCCCTCAGACTTTTTTTTTTTCTTTTGGAGACAAGGTCTCCCAGCTGGCCTGGAACTTGCTAAGTAGACCAGACTGGACTCAATCTCTGGGATCCTACCTCTGCCTTCCAGGGATGGAGTTAAAGGCATATGCTACCACGCTCAGCTCAGACTTTTTTGAGACAGGTCTCATGTAACCCACACTGGCCTTTAACTTGCTATGTATGTCCCAAGGGAGGAATACTTGTTGCCATGCCTGATGCTCTTTTTCTATTTTTTTTTATTCCTGTCCCCCCCCCGTGTGTGTGTAGTGCGTGTGTGTGTGTGTGTGTGTGTGTGTGTGTGTGTGTGTAGCTGAGGATGACCTTGAACTTCTGATCTTCCTGATTTTACCTCCCAAGTGCTAGGACTACAGACCTGTACCACCACATCCAGCTTTCCAAATTTCCTCCCATTTTATTTTCAGACAGGGTGCTGAATTTACTCCACAGCACAGACAGGTTTTAAACTTGTGATCTTTCTGCCTCAACTTGTCCAGTGGCTGGGATTACAAGCTTTCACCACCAGACCCAGTGGTAGAATATTATTTTAAGGTAAACAAAACAAAATATGCACCCTGATTTCTAGGCAGGGAGCAAGGAGGAAGCCTACCTGTGAAATGTTGCTTGATGGAAATTATGATCTTCCTTGAAACAAGAGTTAAGCTCCCTGTAGGCAGCAAGGGTGGGGCCCACGGTGGATCATGAGTTAGTCATGTAGCACACATGACCACTCCCAACTGAACAAGTAAGGCGTGATCACTTCTCTGGTTGAGCCAAGGCACCATGCATAGGGGAGTTGACTCCTCACTGACTCAGTCTTCTATGAGTTCAAAAATGACCAATTCCAATGAAGATTACTTCAGTCTCCATTTAATTCCTGCCATAAGACCCATAAAAGGGCATTGGGCAGGCTAGTGAGATGGCTCAGAGGATAAAAGTGCTTACTGTGAAAGGTCAAGTTCTATCCCCACAATCCATGGTAAAGACCCTCTTTAAAAAAAAAGGCGGGGGGCAGCTGGAGAGATGGCTCAGCAGTTAAGAACACTGACTGTTCTTGCAGAAGACCTGGGCTCAAATCCCAGCACCCACATGGCAGCTAACAACTGTCCATTACAATTCCAAGGGGATCCAACAGCCTCTTCTGTCCTCCTCCGGCATTGCATGACAGGGGTGCACTTACACGCAGGCATAACACTCATACACATAAAATAAAAATAAGGGGCTGGAAAGATGGATCAGCGGTTAAGAGCGCTGACTGCTCTTGCAGAGGACCCAGGTTCGATTCCCAGCACCCACACGGCGGCTACAAACCATCCTTAACTCCAGTTCCAGGGGAATCTGAAGTCCTCTTCTGACCTCCGAGGCAATGCACAACACAGGTGCACTCATGTACATGCAGGCGTGGTGGCGCACGCCTTTAATCCAAGGACTTAGGAGACAGAGGCAGGCGGATCTTTGTGAGTTCGAAGCCAGCCTGGTCTACGTAGTGAGTTCCCGGACAGCTGGGGCTACAGGGAGACCCTGCTTCAAAAAGACAAAAAATAAATAAATAAAATATTTAAAACATACATGGTGTTGCTTTAAGAATAAGGCTCTCTATTCATCAGGAAATGTTAGAAGTATCCTTATGTATAAGTAGGTACTCATGTTACATAATAGATGCTCAATGAACATGAACTCCAGAGTTTTAGTATAGCATCAAAGAATACCTACCATCATCTGTAATGGCTATTGAAAAGCTAGATGTGGCCAGACCTGTTGCCTCATGCCTGTAATCCCTGTGTAACTATCCTGGCAGGATGGGAGATATTCTTAGAGACATTTGTATCCCCTCTCTTTAGCTATCAGACTACTGGGACAATGGACCCCAAGAAATCGGAATTTCCCCAGGAATCTCATACTGGAAGAAGTCTGAGCCCTGGTATAAGCCAGAGAAGGTTGTCTAAGGAGATTTTACACAGTTCTAACATCTTTCCAGACCACCCTGCAGGAGAGACAGGAGCCAGTGATAGTGGGTGGAGCCACACTGTGACCCGGCTGCTTAGTTTTATATATATATATATATATATATATACCTCTTGCCTCCTATTAATCTAAAATTCATGTACTTGAGAACCCACAAAGACTAGGGTATCACTAGACCTCTTCCCAATATAGACACAGTGAATAAATATTTTTCTGCTTTTCACTATTAATTGTCTAATTGAACTATGTGAGGATGGGTGGGCCAAGCCTAGCTTGTTAGGGCTGTTAGGGCCCAGACTCTAATCCTAATGTCTATTTTTTTTTTGGTATAATTTTGGTAAGCTGTGGCCAGGAGAAAAGACTCTGTCATCACCTCCCTCCCTTACAGAGACACAAGAATGAATAGTCCCAGGCCAGGTGTGGTGATGCATGCCTTCAATCCAGGCACTTGGAAGGCAGAGGCAGGCTCTGAGAGTTTGAGGCCAGCCTGGTCTACATAGTGAGCTCCAGGCCAACTGAGGCAACAGGAAGACCATGTCTCAAAAAGAATCCCCCCCACCCAAAAAAAGAATGAACAGTCCCAAGCAGCTGGTGGGATCACTTTTCTATCTCCCCACTTCAGCCAGCATCAGCTGCTTTTTCCCCTCTATCTGGTGAATCAGAGAAAAGAGTACTTGGACTCTGTTTTAGATCCTGGAAAAAGTCTGACCTTGGTTAAGTTTCACCATGCTTAATGTACCCTGGGTGTTGCCTCTCTTTTAGCTTGGGCCCTTTTGAGCTGTTTGGTTCTTTTTGAAATATTTAGGTAAATGCCATTTGGTTACTGGCTTTGTCCTTTGTAATTCTGAGTTGTTTCAATTTGTTGAACTATTTGTGTTATCATCAGGTGGTAACCTGTCTGATAGGCTTAGTGAATTTGAAAGCTCCTTTGAGCAAATCTGGAACTTGGCTGAAGGATCTGGGAATCTGCATATGACAGAGAAGGGTAAATTGTGTTGGGTCTTTTGTGGCTCATTGTGGTTCTGAGGAATCATTTGTGACAGAGAAGCAAGGATGTTGAGATCTCTATTGTCATTTGTGTAGCCATGGAAAATATTAAGTCTGTACTATCTTGGTGGTCCCTAGGGAAGATTCCAGTATTTTTTTGAAAACTTATGAAAGTTTCTAAAGCAGCATGGGGCAAAACCTAATCTTTCCCTAGAGTTCCTGCAAAATAACTGAGTAGCAAGTCCCTGACCACTTCATTCTTTAATTTCTTTCTTATTGTGTGCTGAATTACTATTCTTGGCATGCCTACTTTAAAGTGTGTATATATGTTTGTATTCATGTGAATATCAGAGGACAGAGTTTGGACTACATACAGGAGCTGCTAGTCGTCTGGCTTTTTGTCTCTTTGAACAAGTTGTTAACAGGCTGGGCATGGTGACCCACACTTTTAATCCTAGCACTCAGAAGGCACAGGCAGATGGATCGTTGTGAGTTTGAGGCCAGCTTGCTCTAGTTAGTTCTGAGCCAGCTAGGGAAATAGTGAGACTCTGTCTCAAAAAGAAAAAAAAAAAAAAAAAAAAAAAAAAAGTGTTTTTTTTTTAAAAAAAAAAAAAAAAAGATACTCTGGTCTTTATTTATCTGTCTTAGCAATATAAGCACATTTTGTTCTTGTATATATGAGACACACCTGGACATCACACATGAGTCTATTTGTGGTCAGTTAGTACTGGGATTAAAGGTGTGTGCCACCACATCCAGGCAAGATTTATTTTATTTATTTATTTATAATTATTTGGTGGTCTTTTTGAGACAGGATCTCCCTGTAGCCCCAGCAGGCCTGATACTTGCTAAGTAGACCAGGCTGGCCTTGAACTCACAGAGATCCCCCTGCCTTTGCCTCCTGACTGCTGGGATTAAAGGTGTGCACCACCATGACTGGCTATTTATTTTTAAAGATTTTATTTTTATTTATGTCTATGTGTGTGTATGCTTATGCCACTTGGGTGCAAGTGCCCTCAGGGATGAGAAGAGGGCATCAGGTCCCCTGGAGCTGGAGATACAACTGCCCAAAGTGGGTGCTAGAAACTGAATGCAATTCTTATAGAAGAGCAGTGAGTGTTCTTGACCACTGGGTCATCTCTCCTGTCCTGATCTATTTTATTTTTAATCATGTGCACGTGTATATGTCTTTGTGTGAACATGTACATGTGAGAGTGGGTGCCCATGGAGGCCAGATGTATTGGAATCTCTGAAGTTGGAATTATTGGCATTTGTAAGCCTACTGTTGTTAGGTGCTAAGAATCAAACTCAGGTCCTCTGGAAGAGCAGTATGCACTCTCGAGCTGAGCCATCTCTCCAGCCCATGTTTTGATTTTTGTCAGTGCTGTAGATGTATGAATCTGCCAAGCTAAAGATTCTAAATTTTGCCTAAAAAGTAGAAGCTAAGTGAAAGTATAAAGGACTTAAGTATAGTTCTTCTGTGTAGTGATGCTAATTGTTGCTGGCTGCTTTAAAAGTTAAATGTGCCGGGTGTGGTGGGTGAGCTCTGTGAATTGGAGGCCAGCCTGGTACATAGCGAATTCCATGCTAGCTGGCTACAGGGAGACCCTGTCTCAAAAAAAAAAAAAAAAAAAAAAAAAAGAAAAGAAAAAAAAATGTTAAATGCAATGCTTAGGAGAACACTTATCAAACTGGTGATGCTCTAAACTAGAACTGTGAGGGGTGCTAACCTTTCCCAAGCCCGTGCTCATTCATGTCTTCCTAACTGGTATGACTAGACTGGTATGACTGGTTGCTCTTGCAGAGGGCCAGGGTTCAATCCCCAGCACCTACATGGTGGCTAACAACCATTGGTAACTCCGGTTCCAGGGGATCCAATGCCCTCTTTCTGACCTCAGAGGGCACTGCATGACATAGGTGCACTTACATACATGCAGGCAATACACTCTCATACACAAATAAATAAATAAATAAATAATAAATAAAAACCAGGCGTGGTGGTGCATGCCTATGATCCCAGCACTTGGGAAGCAGAGGCAGGCAGATCTCTGTTAGGGGCCAAAGTGAGTTCCAGGACAGCTGGGGCTACAGGGAGACCCTGTCTCAAAAAGACAAAAATAAATAATTAAAAATAAATAAATAAATAAAAGAATGGATTCCAGATAGGCTTGACCTAAAAGCTACTCTTTCTATCCCTTTGAGTTGCTTTAAACTGGCTATGAAGGGTTTTATTGGCACTAACTCCTTGACATTGATGTGTCACTTATTCTCCTAACATGGAGATCAGATCAGACCAATCTAGACAGATCCCATCCCAGAGATGACAGTCGAGATCAAACCACCAGATTCCAAGCTGTCTTCAGAGAATATTGCTTAGAGACAAGCAGGGGGGTGGGAGGTAATCAAAACAAAAATGAAGTCATGCTGGGCATCAGGCATATTTGCCTGTAATCAGCACTTTGGGAAGCTGGAATAGGAGGATAGTAAATTTGAGGCCACCCTGGGCTTCACAGAAACATCCTATTTCAAACTTTCCATATCCTGTTACTTTTTTTTTTTTTTTTTAAAGACAGAGTCTCATTATTTAGCCCTGGCCTGGAATTCACAGAGATTCTCCCAGCTGCCTTGAGCGCTGGAATTAAAGGTTATGTTCCTCAGTTACTCTTGATTTACCCTGAAGCATCTATCTAAATTAAAATGTTACCTTTAAAATAACAGCATTTTAGAGGCCCAATGGCTCAGCAGGTAAAGATGCCAAGCCTAACAACCTGAGTTTGATCCTAAGGGCCCACATCGTGGAAGGAAGAGAGTTAATTCCTCTAAATTGGAAAACAGATGCTTAAGAACATCTCTAACGGACTAGGAATATTAAATGGTAGGTGAATATGGTTCTAGATGGTAAAAAACTGCTGAAGGTATGCCATAGATTGTTACTCTACACAAGTTGTTGAGACAGACACTAGAGAAAAACCTTTAAGGGAGGGAGAGGAAGGGAATGACGGCTCAAGGAAATCTGTTAGAACACAAGAAATCTAATGGAAACAGACACGGTCTAATGATCATATTCATTCATTCTCCCTCCCTCCCTCCCTCCCTCCTGCTCTCGGCACACGACCCCACTGGGTGGCCAGCTGTACAAACAACTGTGCAAGAACTGGATGTCAGGCTCCAGTTTATATCAGGCGCTCCCTGACTTGGCGTTACTGCCGGGGACCTTGAGTCCCCATTCCTCCTCGGTAGCACATTCTCCAGCTCTGCATAGCACCGCGGTCTTCTCCCAAAAGGGGAGTCGACCTGAGCCCTGCGACGCCTCCTAGTGGTCCCCTCTGCGGCCCTGGCTGCCCGCGGTCCAGCTCCACAGCCCCAGGTCTTCCAATCGCCCGCTCCTTCCCCTCCTCCAGTCCCCTCCCCTTCCTCCCGACAGCATCCCCTTCCTCCGGCCCTCTCCCCACCCCGGCTGCCTGCGGCCCACTGGTCGGGGTGGGCTGGTGGCCACACATGTCACCGCAGCTTCCCCGACGCCCCGCGCCTCCTCTCCTCACCTCCGCCTCCGGGACGCTGCCGGCTGCGCTTTCACCGGGCCCGCCAGTTTGCTCCTGTTCCTGTCTCTAGTTAAACCTCCCTGTCAGCAACCGTCACTTTGGGGACTTTCCGCTTATGCCTATTTGGGGGACCTCCCCCCCCTGTAGAAATCAAGGGAGTAAAATGGCGGACCCGGAAGTGCAGGCGCGGCTACAGAGCCTTCCGGCCGAGGAATCTGTGGGAAACTGATCTCGAAAGCCGCGTTCTCTCGGCCAGGGCGACGACGCACCTCCGGCCGCGTACTGCTTTCTACTGAGGACGTCTGGAGCTTGAGATGAGCGGACCCGAGACATCGTGACCTGGACTACTTGGGCGCAGGGTCATGGTGACGTGTCCGACGTGAGGCATAGTTCCGGCGGGGCGGACCGGGATGAGCGTTTTGGCGCGAACGCGCGCCCGTTGAGAAAACTTCGCGGTTCCGGAGCTTGCACTCAGCTTGTCACTGGTCCCTCGCAGGGTAGCCTAGGCTGCCAGACGAGTGCTTCCTTGGGATATGCATGGCTGAGCAGTGCTCGGTCTCCGTGCCTGACCCGACACGTCCCCAGTTACCGCCCGAGTAGAAGTCCCAAGCTAGCGCTGGATAAGTGGCTCAGCGGTTAAGAGCACTGGCTGCTCTTGCAGAGAACCTGGGTTCGATTCCCAGCACCCACATGGCGGGTACGAACCGTCCTTAACTCTAGTTCCAGGGTATTCGACGACCTCTTCTGACCTCCGTTGCAGAACAGGGGTGCACTTGCATGCAGGCAATACATTCATACACATAAAAGTAATTAAAAAAAAAAAAGACCCAAGCTAACCACCAGGGCCAATGTTCCCTTTGAGGAAGCCTGGCAGAGGATGGAGCAGGAATTTGCAAAACTTTTTGGTCATTTCATTCACTAATTTATCTACTCACCAAATAAA
Organism: Nannospalax galili; assembly: GCF_000622305.1. NCBI lineage: Eukaryota > Metazoa > Chordata > Mammalia > Rodentia > Spalacidae > Nannospalax > Nannospalax galili. The sequence goes on from NW_008333404.1 coordinate 1,412,124, forward strand.
GGACTTTCAGGAGCCAGGAAAGAAACCCTTCACATCTCAACAAAGCTAGGTGTGGTCCAACACCAGAAATACCAGCACTAGGGAGACTGAGACAGGTAGATGGCTACAAATTTTTGAGCAGCCGCACATATATCGAGTTCCAGGCCAATATAGGCAAAACCGTCTAAGAAGTTTTTCGGGGGCCGGAGAGATGGCTCAGCGGTTAAGAACACTGGTTTGTTCTTGCAGAGACCCAGGTTTAGTTCCCAGCACCCACATGGCAGCTACAACTGTCTGTAACTCCAGTTCCAGGGACTCCAACAGCCTCTTTTGTCCTCCGTGGGCATTGAACGACACGGGTGCACTTAACCTACATGAAGGCATAACACTCATACACATAAAAAATAAAAATAATAAGATATTTTTTAAAAAAGTCTTGCTGGGCATTCACGAAAGTAATCTTGATACTCAGGAGGCAGATGGATCTCTGAGCTTGAGGCCAGCCTGGTTGACATAGTGAGTTTCTGGCTAGCCAGGGATACACAGACCCTGTCTCAAAAAAAAAGCAAGGGACTGGGGAGACGGCTTAGCAGTTAAGAGCACTGCCTGTTCTTGCAGAGGACCTGGGTTTGATTCCCAGCACCCATATGGTGGCTAACAACTATAATTCCAGTTCCAGGGGATGCGAAGGCCTCTTCTGGCCTCAGCCATTGCACAATATGGGTGCCCTTACACACATACAGGCAGTACACTCATACACAAAATAAAAATAACCCCTGCAGGGCATGGTGGCACACGCCTTTAATCCCAGCACTCAGGAGGCAGAGGCAAAAAAAGTAACAATAGAAAAAAAAGTAACAATAGAAAAAGATTTATCTTTCCTGGCTCTTTTTTAAAAAAATTATTAAACTTTAGCCTTGGTTGTTAATGGTAGACCTTTCGAGGCCTAAGAGTTTCATGTCTTCCCCTCCAAATTTCTCTAAATTCCAATGATGTCATCTTTAAAGCAACCTATGCAGAACTATCCATAATTTTTGTTCTTTTTCTTTCAAGAGTCAGAATCCTCTCTGCCCCTCACCCCCTTGTAGCCCAGATTTGCCTCATTCACTATGCAGAGGAGACTGGCCTTGAACTCCTGATCCTCCTTTTTTTGAGGGGGTCTTTCTGAGACAGGGTTTCCCTGTAGCCCCAGCTGGCCTGGAACTCCCTATGTAGGACCAGGCTGTCCTTGAACTCACAGAGATTTTCCCTCCTCTGTCTGCCAACCGCTGGGATTAAAGGTATGCGCCATTGCGCAGGCCAGCCTGCCTTTTTACCTCTCTCAAGTGTAGCCACTACTCCCATCCCTTAGTCAGAATCTTGACTCACTTCTGTTTATATCCTCTAATATTGTCTAACTCAGTGTGTTCATCTATTAAGAAAACAATTTTTTGTTTGAGATTTTTGGAAGAGGTGAGCTACAAAACAAGCAGATAATGTATTTCAGGTAAGTTTATTTTCCTAGGTACCTTTGAAACATAGTACCTGAAAGATACAATGGGCAAGCAGGAGAGGAGCTTTTCTACTCTTCAAAGCGTTGTAGTTTTTCTCTACTTCTCTAAATTTAAGTTGATTTTGCCCTTTTCTTTGTGACCTATCTATTGAACCTTAAGTTTGCCATTTAATGTATAAATACTACTCAGATCATTTTGTTTTGTTTTTGTACTTGAGATGGAACGCAAGGCTTTGGAGATGCCAGGCAAGCATTCTACCACTGAGCTACATCCACTGCTTAAACAATCGTTCCTCAAAGTTGAATATCAGAAAGATAAAAAGTGTCATGTGAAAGCGTGACTGGTTTCTGAGATCTGTAGTGAGACGCTGAGGAAAAAAAAATCTAGAACTCGCACTTGGGACTTCACATCTTTATTAAATAGTAAGGGGCAGCACAAATCAGCAATGATTTTGGAAGGAGTGGGGACAGGTGTAGGGTTTGATAGAACTGCTCATTTCATGATCCTAAGGTAGCTGAAGAACTGTGCCTGGGGCCATTGGTCTCTATCACATACTGCAAGTATGAGAAAGCAAGGACCAAACCCTCAACAATTATCCTAATACTCTAGTTTCTCTTCAGATCATAGAACTCTTTATTAGCCTTTTACAAATTACCCTAATAGCAAGGTTTCTTCTTTAACACTGAAAACTGATTTTCTGAGTTTTCAAACAGTTGGAAGCAAAGCTGTGAGGTGAGCAGGCTGAAGGAACTCTGTTTAGCCATCTTGGAAATGATTCAATGATTGTCCGTTTTCATTTTCCACAATGTATTACTTCCTCTTGCTTTTCATCTTTAACTACACCCAAGTTTCTGGGGGAAGAGAACATACCACAAGAATAGGACTTATTACCTTAGCCTTTTAGAAATCCTGGTTTGTAGTAAATCATCTCAAAACTTCAAGGTTTTCACCAACTCTTGAAAAAATATTTGCTTACTGGCCTGGTGCAGGAAACTAGAAAAGTTCCAGTAATCTTTGACACTGATTAAAATGGAATTTGAAAAAAAAAGAAAAATCAGTTTTCCACTTTGCAGAATGGTACTACTCTCTGGTGCCCAATAGGGATCGTTTTCTAGAGTCAGTTAATAACCCCTGGGGACTGAGGAGGAATTCCTATGATCTAGTACTCCATTGCTTAAACCCTCTGTGGCTTGAGAGCTTTTGAGAGAAGTGGAGTAGGTAGGCAAGTAAATAAATAAATAATAAATAAATACAATTCAATGGCAGATTCATCAGCACCACCAACACAATAGAGGGAAGTGAATAATATTAAAATGGGAACGGGACAGAAAGGGAGGGTTCAAGAGGCAATGACAATGAGGGTACGATGGTGGGAGAGAGCAGTCTTGACCTTAAAGCAAGTCCAATTCAAAGGAGTGGATGCTGGCAATGGGCGCTCTCCAGAAGTTGAAGGTGCTGTACTCAAGGAGGGTATCATCTTCAGGGCTTTTCTCCTGCTCTGCTCCAGTTGCTTGCCCGCTCATTTTGCCAGCGCTGCTGCCCTTCATCTTATAGGTGGGTATATCTGACAGGCCCAGGTCTTCCAGCTCCGACAGATCCAATTCTGGGATGGGCATCCTCCAGAAAAGAAAGGAACTATACTGGCTACTCACAGGGTCCCTCATAACTCCCTAGGAAAAAAGAAACCTTTGGTCAGTTTTCATGCTTAGAGCAAGCTCCCAATCCTTCCTTGCATAAGTGTCACATCTCCATTTGCCTTGGTAGTAATCCAAGTTTTTTTTTTTTGTCTTTTTGAGACAGGGTCTGTGGTGGCGCATGCCTTTAATCCCAGCACTCGGGAGGCAGAGGCAGGCGGATCTCTGAGTTCAAGGCCAGCCTGGTCTACATAGTGAGTTCCAGGACAGCTGGGGCTACAGGGAGACCCTGTCTCGAAAAGACCAAAAAAAATAAATAAATAAATAAAATAATTATTTTTATTTTTTAAATATTTATTATTTTTATTTTGTGTGTATGGTGTATTGCCTGCATGTAGGTAAGTGCACCCATGTTGTGCAATGCCCTTGGAAGACAGAAGAGGCTGTTGGATTCCCTGGAACTGAGTTACTGACAGTTGTTAGCTACCATGTGGGTGCTGGGATTCAAACCCAGGTCTTCTGCAAGAACATTCAGTGTTCTTAATCACTGAGCCATCTCTCCAACCCGTAATCCAAGTTTTCTAACACAAGTATCAGGAATTCTTCTCTATGATGGTTTTTCACCATGTCCTAACTTTTCTCCATCTTGGAATGACTTAGGCACTGCCTACCACATCAAGTTTATCAGATTTTTTTTCAGTAATAAACCCAGGGCCTTATGCATACTAGGCAAGCACGTCACTGAGCTCTATCTCCAGCTCCTGGGGCTGATTTTTGAGGTTTTCAGCAGCAGTACAGCTTCTGTTTATTGTAGTTATACTCATTCCTGTTTTAATCTATTTGTTCCTTCCCAAGTTCCAAAACTCTAGGTCTAGAGAACTCCCTTCCCTACCCTACCCTACCCTACCATATTTATAAATATTTAACATTGTGTGTGGTACTGAAGGGTACAGGAACTAGCTCATGCCAAGCAGGTGCTGTATCACTGAGTTATAGTCCCCAGCATTCTTTTTACCTTTATTTTAAGACAAGATCTCAGTCAACTGCCTAATCTGACTTTGAACTTGAAATCCCCCTGTCTCAGCCTCCTGAGTAGTTGGGATTACTCCAGTAGGCCTGACCAAATATTTAATTAATTGTTCTGAGACTCAAACTCAGAACCTCGCATGTGCTAGGCACATTCCTAGCCTTATTTAGCTTCTTCCTGCCTGGTTTAATAAGTCACAACACTTCTGAAAAGGCCTTTCCTCACATTCTACTTTCTATTTTTCTTCTTGTTTTCTAAACGGTACTATAAAAACCTCTTCTGGGACAACTTCCCCAAGGTAATTCAGCTCCAACTACCCCACTGCCTCTAGTACCTTTCTTAATACCCTGTAGTTTCACCTAACTCCATAATTTGGGGGTTACAAATCATTGTTATGTGTTTTATGTACTTATCTCCTTAAGCAGACTTAAAGTTTCTTTTTAAAATTTTTAAATTATTTTTATTTTATGTGTATGAGTGTCTTGCCTACATGTATGTAAAGGCACTGGCCACAGAGGCCAGAAGAGGGCATCCCTTGGAACTACAGTTACAGATGGCTGTTAGCTATAACTCCAGTTCCAAGGGATCTGACACCTTCTTTTGGCCTCTAGCATGTGGGTGCTGGGAACTGAACCTGGGTCTTCTGAAAAAATATCTAGTGCTAGGACTACAGAAATGGCTCAGCAGTTAAGAGCACTGGCTGCTCTTGTAGTGGACTGGTCTTGCAGTTCAGTTCCCAGCACTCACAGCAGCTAGCAACTGTTGGTGACTCCAAGGGATCCAATGCCCTTTTCTGACCTCTGTGGGCATTGTACACACCAGTGCAAGTAGCCAGTGCTCTCACTGAGTCATCTTTCTAGCCCCAAACTTTTATTTTTATGTGTTTGTGTGTTGGGGAGAGTATAGGTTTGTGCATATGAATATAGTGCCTGCAGAGGCCAGAAGGTTATCAGATCCCTTAGAACTGGAGTTACAGGTGGTTGTGAACCTCCTAATGTGGGTGTTGGGAATCAAACTCAGGTTCTCTGCAAGAGCAGTGCTCTCAACCACTGAGCCATCTCTCCAACCCTGAATGTTTCTTTATGGGTTAAAAACAGCTTACTTTCTGTGTTCATACCTAGGTTTTTACATACAGTCATGGCTGCTGATTAATTTTCCCTCACTAACACAGTGGACAATGCTATTTTCACTTATCTGTCCAGATGGTGATAGGTCTTCATTTATGTCTCTCTGGCCTACCTCTTTGCAGAACAAAACCCAAATGCTAGAAGAATTTTCTTATGCTGTAACAGGATCTTTTCCCTCTGATCCCAATACCAGAGTATATCTGACAAGAGAGAGTAAACAAATTGAAGTACCAGATAAGGAAGTGACATTTAGATCGGAAGGAGAATTAGCTCTTTCAATGTTTTACTGAGCAGTTCTAGCACCTTTGCTTTTCATGCTGCCCATACCCTGTTCTAAGGGTGTCTACAATTAGAACCTTCTGGAGCCTCCACCCTGTTACTTAGTAGCCAAGGGAAGGGGTAAGAAGCTTTAGTTGAAATGTTCCCAAAGGAGCCAAAAGAACATTCCACTGCTGCCAAAAATAGATGACAAAGTTTCAAAAGCCTTTCTCTAGCACATTCTATTGGCTGTCATCAGTCCTGTGACCTTAAGTAGGTTCCAAAATGCCCCCAGATGATGGGAAACGTCTACCAAAGTAGAAAAAGAACCTGAATCTACACAATGATCTGTAAGAATGTGGGGCTTTAGGAGTGGTTAAGTGGCTAGGGCAGAGATTATTTTCTATATTTTATTTATTATTTTTATGTGTACGAGTATACAGCCTGTACATAAGTACACCCATGTTGTACAATGCCTGAGGAGGTCAGAAGAGGGCGCTGGATCCCTTGGAACTGGAGTTAAGGAGGGTGGTTAGCAGCCAGTGCTCCTAGCCACTGAGCCATCTCTACAGCCCCTGTTTATTTATTTTTGAGGCAAGGTCTGGCTTGAAACTCTGGGGCTGGAGAGATGGATCCAGCAGTTATGGGTACTGCCTGCTCTGCAGAGGACCTGGGTTCAATTCCTATCACCCACATGGTAGCTAACAACCATTGTTAACTCCAGTTCCAGGGTTTCCAAGGACCTCTTCTGACCTCTGCAAGCACTGCATACAAGTGGTATACTTACACATAGGCAAAACACATACATACATAAAATAAAAGAACCCATGTAGCTTAGGCTGGCCTTGAACACAAGATCCTCCTGCTGAAATATCCCAGAAGTGCTGGGATTATAGGAATGGGCTACCACAACAGATTGAGAATTTTTTTGGTTGTTTTCTGAGACAGGGTCTTACTATGTAACCCTGGCTATTCTGTTACTCAACATGTAGTCTAGGGTGGTCTCAATTTTTTTTTTTTTCTTTTTTGGTATTTTTGAGACAGGGTTTCCCTGTAACCTCAGCTGGCTTGGAATTCGCTTTGTAGACCAGGCTGACCTTGAACTCACAAAGATCCGCCTGCCTCTGCCTCCTGACTGCTGGGACTAAAGGCATGGGCCATCACACCTGGCCAGACAGCCTCAAATTTATGACAATCTTCCTGAGTGCTAAGATTTCAGATGTGTACCACCATACCTGGTCTCAGAATTTGCTTTTTTCCCCCTTAATCACATGGGAGGGTATGAGGTCCAGTAATCCATCAAACCTTCCTCAGCCCTGAGGCTACAGGCATATGAAGAAATCACAATAACATCTGGCATTTTCAGTGGGTTCTGGGGATTTGAACTCGTGTCTTTATGCTTGCACAGAAAGCAGTCTTACCCACTGAGCCATCTCCCAACCCAGAGTGACCTTGACCTTTTTTTTTTTTTTTAATTTTTTTCCATTGCCAGGGAGTTGAATTATTTTTATTTTATGTGTATGAATATTATGCCTGCATGTAAGTGCACTCATGTTGTACAGTGCCTGCAGAGAACAGGAGTAGATGTTGAATTCCCTGGAACTGGAGTTATTATTCATCATGTGGGTGCTGGGATTCAAACCTGGGTCTTCTGCAAGAACAGCCAGTGCTCTTAACTGCTGAGCCATCTCTCCAGCCCCCTTCCCCCCCCTTTTTTTTTTGGAGACAAGGTCCTACTATGTAGTCCTGGTTGACCTGGAACTCAATTATGTAGAGGAGGCTGGCCTTGAACTCACAGAGATCCATCTGCTGAGCTTAAAGGTATGTGCTACCATGCCCAGCTATGTTTTATTTTATGTGGATGTAGATATGTATGGCACATGTGTGCAGGAGAATGCCCCTAGAAGATGATAGATACCCTGGAACTGGAGCTCCAGGCATTTGTGAGCACCTGACATGGGTGCTGGGAATCAACACATGTTCTTAACTGCTAAGCCATATCTTCCCGTCCATGCATGACCTTTTGACATTTAAAACAACAAAAAAAGTTGAATAATCCTAGCAACTCAAAAGGCTCAGGCAGGAGGATTCTGAGTTTGGGGCCAGCCTGGGGAAGATCCTGGCTCAAACAAACAAAAAGCAATTTTTTTTGTGGTGTTTTTTTTCAGACAGGGTTTCATATAGCCAAGGCTAGACTCAATATGTAGCTCCTGATCCTTCTGACTCCATCTCCCAAATGCTATGATTATAGGCATGATGTTATACCTGGCTTAAAAAGAAAAAATTCTGTTTTTTTTTTTCCTTCCTTGAAGCTCCAAAATAAACCCTAGGAAATGAGCATTACTCAGCAGAAGCTGCTTAAAAGCAGTAAAAGCAGAGTGATGCAGAGCCTGAAGCAGGGCCAGGGAGTCAGTATGAAACGTGAGGTCATTATCCTATGATACTCAGCTCTGATCATCTCTGGGTAATTTGCAGACGTGCTCAGAGCTAGCAAACACGACTATTTTTTTAAAAAGATATTTTATTTATTATTTTTATTTTATGTGTATGAGTGTATTGCCTGCATGAATGTGAGTGCACCCATATAGTGCAATGCCCTAATGGTCAGAAGAGGGCTTTGGATTCCCCTGGAACTGGAGTTAAGGATGGTTCGTAGCCACCATGTGGGTGCTGGGAATCAAACCCAGGTCCTCTGTAAGAGCAGTTAGTGCTCTTAACGGCTGAGCCATCTCTCCAGTCCCCATGACTACCTATTAACAAAGCAATTTTCCTGCTTAGGTCTGAGACTACAGAGATACTATAGAAGCAAGCCTTAAAAGGTGATAGTGTCACTGACTCCACTCATTGGGAATATTTATTACATCACCATTTTTTTCTGGCTACCTGACTTTAAATATTAAACTTGTTAATTAATTTAGTTTTTTTTTTTTTTTTTTTTTTTTTTTTTCGCTACACAGCACTGGGTGGCCTGGAACTAGCTGGGTAGACCGGGTTGGCCTCAAACACAGAGATCTGCCTTGGAGGGATCAAAGAGATGCGCCACCACACCCAGCTGACTTTATTTTTAAATCCTCTTCCTACAGCGTGAACTTACTTTAAAATTGACATATAAGGGGATGCGTTTTCCTTCTCTCTCTCTTTCTTTCTTCTTTCTTTCTTTCTTTCTTTTCCTTCCTTCCTCCATTCTTTCTCTTTCCCTCCCTCCCTCCCTTTCTGTTTTCCCATAGTCAATGTCTCATGTAGCCCTGACCTTGAAGTTAGCAGAGGCTAACCCCGAAATCCTGATCCTCCTGACTCTACTTCTGGAGTACTGGAATTATAACCATGATTCCCTGCTCAGTTTATAGAACAGGCCCTTTAAAAAACAATAAGGAGCCGGGATGGTGGCACAGAGACCCTTAAAACATTGCACTAAGCCGGGTGTGGTGGCGCACACCTTTAATCCCAGCACTTGGGAGGCAGACGGATCTCTGTTAGTTTGAGGCCAACCTGGTTTACATAGCGAGTTCCAGGCTAGCTGGGGCTATAGGGAGACCCTGTCTCAAAAAGACAAAAAAAGAAAAAGAAAAAAACAGTAAGGAAAAATGCTTTCGTTGTTCTTTCCAGTTAGGGTCTAGCTCTATAAGACAAGCCATCTGAACTTATAGCCCAGGACGGTCACAAACTCACGATCTTGTCAAGCTCCCACTCCCAGCTTTCTGAGTGCTACAGGCATCACCACCACACCTAGCTTAAAGTGAAATTTAAAACAAGACACTTGAGCTGGGGTGGCACAAGCCTTTAGTCCCAACACTTGGGAGGCAGAAGCAGGTGGATCTCTGTGAGTTCAAGGCCAGCCTGGTCTACATAGTGAGTTCAGGCAGCTGGGCCTACAGGGAGACCCTGTCTCAAAAAGACAAAAAATAAACAAAACAAGACACTTGGACATTATTCAGTAACCTGCAAAGCCTTCTTGCTAGTCTGTGTAGAACCCAAGGCCCATAATTTCCCCATAAAAATATTTTTAATTGGGGGCTGGAGAGATGGTTGTTCTTGAAGACCTGGGTTCGAATCCCAGCACCCACATGGCAGCTAACTACTGTCTGTAACTCCAGTCCCAGGGGATCTGACAGCCTCTTCTGACCTCCACGGGCATTGCATGACACAGGTGCACTTACCTACATGCAGGCAATACATGCATACACATA
>NW_008333404.1:1421949-1436338 GCF_000622305.1 Nannospalax galili
CCTCAAACTCACAAAGATCCGCCTGCCTCTGCCTCCTAAGTGCTGGGATTAAAGGCGTGTGCTACCACGCCCTGCAAAAAATATTTTTAATTTAAATAATTTTATTAAAATTTTAAATATTTTAAAATCTGTGTGTATGTGACATGGTGTGCCCATGCCTCCATGTGTCTGTAGAGGTCAGAGGACAGTCTCTGGTGTCAATCTTTACCTTGTTTGACCTTGTACTTCTCCTTCTCTGCCCTCCATCTTGCCACTAGACCAGTGGAATTACAGCTACGCTACCATGCCCAGCTTTATGTGGGTTCTGGGGATTTGAACTCAGGGGCTCACTTGCATGTTAAGCACTTTATCCACTGAACCATCTTCCCAAAAACCCGGGTCTGGGATTGTCGGCAATCCTCCTGCCTCTGCCTCCCAAGAGCTGGGAATACAGACATGTACCACCATGCCCAATTAAGAATTTTGTTTGGCAGGGTGTGGTAGTGAGTGCCTTTAATTCCAGCACTCAGGAGCTATAGGCAGGCAGATCTCTGTGAGTTCTAGGCCAGCCTGGTCTACATAGTGAGTTGTGCCACCACACCCACCTTAAAAAGCTTTTTTTTAAAAAAAAAAGTTTTCAGCTGTTTGAAACAAGGCCTTGACACATACAGGCTTTTTAATTTGCAATCCTTGCCTCAGCCTCTGAGTGCTGAGGTTATAGGCATTAGCTACCATTACTCCCAGTTAAGAATTTAGTTCTCTTGGGCTGGAGAGATGGTTCAGCAGTTAAGAGCACTAACTGCTCTTACAGAGGAGCCAGTTCCAGGCGATCCAATGCCTTCTTCTGACCTCTGCAGGCACTGCACAACACTGGTGCACTTATACACATGCAGGCAATACACTCATATACATAAAATAAAATAAAAATTTTTTTTAAAGATTTTAGTTCTCAAAATTTTTTTCTGCGATTCTGATCGTAATAATCAAAATTCAAAAGTAGGAGAGCTAGATGTGATAGCCCACGCCCAGCATTTAGGAGGTGGAGGCAGGAAGATCGTTTGATGACAGCCAGCCTGGGCTACCTAAAATTCCATCTCAAAAAATAAAGTCAGTAGCGATTAAGCTGCAATTTGAATCAGCTTTGACAACCTAATTCCTTTCAATTGTAGTATGTATAAAAACTGACTAAGCAAGTCTTGAAAGTCTGGCAGAGCTATCTTTCAATTAAAGAGGCTAAAGAGTCAGGGGTGGTGGTGGTACACAACTGTAATCCCAGCAGTTCAGGAGGCTGAAGCAGGACTGTGAGTTCAAGGCCAGCTTGGGTTGCAGAGAGTGGCCAGGCCATTCTGGCCTATAGAGACCCTGTCTTAAAAACCAAAATAACAGCAACAAAAATACAAGAACAAAAGCCAAAACCAATGCAAAACAAAAATCTTTAAAGGAAATGTTGTGAAAGATTATCTTAAAAGGCTTAAAATCTCTAGTTTATGCCATTGACCCAGAGGCATTTACAGAGACACAAATTCATTCCAGAAAAGACACACATACTAGCATATGTGGCATTAAAATAAAAAAGCACAATACATAAAATCAAAGCAAAAATGCCAAAAGGTACTTACTAACATAAAAACATTAGTAGTGAAATTTTTATTTATATGTCTTGTTATTGTCATGTTTGGTTTTTTTTTTTTTGCTGCTGGGGAGCAAACCCATCTTTGTAATGCTAGGTAAGCACTCTGCCATTGAGTTGCATCCTCAGCCTATGCAATTTTTATTTAATATAATATAGGTTTAATTTCCAAGTCCTCCAAAATTGGTATAATGTCCCTTTTCAGCTGGTTTCCCCTTTCATTCCTAACTGCTCTTCACCCATCCATACTCTCATCTATTTTTGTATCTATCATTTGCTCGTCTTAAAGGACCCGGATGATGACTTATACCAGGCTATATGCTCAACAAATGCTTCCCACTGTCATCCATTTTAAGTTATCCATATTATTTTCGGCAAAAATAATTTCTAAATTCCATTGTCTCTTCTTAGATTAATAAATATACAAATTAAAAAGGTATACTTTCTCTAAACCACAGGGACACACCCAAGTACCCTTTGTCCAAACCCAGTATAGGCATCTAAGGCCTGCACCACAGGGCCTTGCTGTGTCATGCTGCCACCATGAACAGACATAGGAAGGAGGAATGGTAGTGGATGGAAATGAAAGCTTTTTGGAATCTCCTATGTACCTCACTCTTGGATTTTCCTATTATCCACAACCTTCCCCACTCACTACCCAGAGCAGCAAGTAAGAATTTGCCATCAATCAATAGCTCTTATGACCTACACTGATTACAGTATGTGACCAGGCAATTCCACACAGTGCCCCCCCGCACTGTCCTACATCAAATTTTTTTGGAGCAAATATTTGAGATAGGGAGGAGACTGTTAAAGGTTAGGCTTACTCTCAATAGTACTTCATATTAAAAAAAAAAAAATTACCCCATACCCTACTCCCTCAAAACTCCATCTGAGAAGGGGTGGGGTGGGGGAGTGGGAATGGAAATGCAGGGAAGTAGAGGCTAGACAGATTATAGGAGGAATAAAGATTGGCCAAATAACAGGTAGCAAAAATTATAACCTGAAAAGAGATAACTAGGCTGAAGCTATGAAATGCACTAGACAAAAAAATTACAGGAACATGGATACTTGAAATGCGGTAAGTGCTGAGAAATAATTACATGTAAACTGTTAGAAATTAATGCCTAGATACATGATAAGGCATAGACGGAGATCTTAATGGAGATAAGAATCTGGGAACAAATAACTACCTATTGTTCACAGCGCCCCCTCCTCTCCTTTTGAACTGACCCGCACCCCAGTCTCACCCGGTCTTTCAAGCTTTAGAAGCTGCCCCTGCATCACTGCAGCCCCTGCCCTTCATGCTAGTTACCTGTTATCAATTAATGACTAACGCGGAGGATGAAGAGGGGATTGAGGGGTCGGCTCCGGCCTGGAGAGAAAGGAAGCTGATGGGGATAGACGGCTTTGTCTCCTCACGCCTAGTCTTCTGTGACGGAGACGGTGAGCGTCTCCCCCTGCAATACAGCCCCTCCTAGCACGGGCGGAAGCACTCCCCGCCCCCTCTCTGCCTGACTCGGCTAATTCAAAGGATAGGTTCCGGAACGCGCCTGGAGAGCGGCCGAGCATCTCCATAGGCTAGCTGCACCGCGCCGGTACTCCCCATCCCTTCCAGCACCCCGGTGCTGAGTGGAGTGCAACGAGTGAGCAGCTGTCCTCTCACGTAGATGTATGGAGTCAAAACCCTTCACTCCAAACAGAGTGTAGTGCAAGAACTGAGGGTAGCCAGGGGTTTTGGAGACTCACGAAGGTCTCCGCTCCCCCAGCCCTCCTGGCCTCTGCCCCTCGCGGCACGAGGATCGGTACACTCGGAAGCCGGACGAGGTGTGCGGCGGGGCTCTGAGGCTGCGCCCGGGGCGGCCTGGCTTCGTCCTGCAGTGTCAGCTGGGGAGACCCGGGTCCCCACGGTCCCCACGGTGCAGTGCCGCAGCAGGCCTGGGGGGAGCAGCGCGCTCGGCTCGCAGCCCACAGGTTTCGTAATCGCGTCGCAGCCGTTTCCGCCCTCGGCCGGCCCCACCTCTGCCGGCCCGCCCTCGGCTTCCCCACTGCGCCGAGCAGCAGCCGGGCAACCCCGAGTGGCGGCGCCGGCCTAAGCCCCTGCCAGCCTCTGCCGCCGCCTGGATGCCGAAGAGCCGCAGGTGAGAGCGCCGATCCGGCCCGGCCGCCTCCCCTCCGGGCCGGGCGGGTGCTGCGACGGAGAGGGCGGCGGGATCCAGGCGGCCGGAAAGTCGAGCTGGGCGGCCGCGCAGGCCCAGGAAGCCGCGAGTGGGAGGGAAGCGGCCCCGGCCGTGTGGGGTGGAGTGGGCAACGAGGGGTTCCTCGCGGGCTCCAACCTCAGTGGCTGGCGGGTGCCCAGACACAGTGGGGCTGCAGCCCGGAAGATCCAAGCCAGCTCGAGGCCGCCGCGGAGAACAGTGACCGAGCCTGAAAGAGCCACCGAGGTCCCCAGCCTAGTTCAGGGCTGGGAGGAACAGAGTTCTTGGGTGGGTGGGAGGCAGGCATGGAGGCGGATGGAAAATATTGGGGGAGGGGAAGGTTAGGGCCTCCCTCTGCTTCCTCTTAAGCCCCCACAAGACCTTTCCTGGGGATGGGCAGGGCTGGCGCTGGGACAAATGTCCGTCACGGCTAAAAACGGGGTCCAAGGCTCTCTCCAGGGCCCTGAGCAGCCCTCTCTGTTTGGGGGGTCTTTGCCAGGCACCAGCTGCATCCCTGGGCTTACAGCCAGAATTTGCCCACTCCATTCTCGTCTCTTTTTTTTCCAGCTGCTTCTTGTGAAGGCTTGTCAGACAGCGGGTTGGAGGCCTTGGGGCCGGAGGCAAAGGGACCGGGAAAACCGGTTTGGGGCTACCACAGGACCGGGAACTATGGGGAACTATGTGCATCCGTCCTCCTAGGCTCCTTTCCTCCACCTCTCTCCGGCTTGCCCCTCTACAGCTCTGAAGTTCTTAAGGGCCTGCCGACCTTGGTAGTGGTGTAGGGGGAGGTGTCACTCCAAGTTCTGTATTTCATTTAGAACTGAGAGGGGCCCCATTGTTAGTGCTGCTTAGTGGTCAGGATGTGGTCTTATGCTGTCTAATCCTTGGTCCCTTCTGTTTTTCCCTTCTTTCTCACTGTCGGGTTGAAATAGTGGGCTGCCTCCTCAGCTTGCCAACTTCAAAGCTTCATTTTTCCTCTGCCCACTCGTTGGCTGTTTTAAAGCTCCGTGACAGCCAATGCCTCGTACTTCCTTTTTTGGCTTTGTTCCCCTTCCCCCCACCCTACACTACCACACATTGACCCTGTGCTGTCTCCTTCACACTCTGACCCCTCCCCCAAGTTTCAGAGACCCTAATGGCCTAGGGAATGGAATTTCCTGGTCACTTCTCTTCACCATTGGCCATTTCATGCCAAGTCCTACACACACTTTCCCTCCACCCAGCTTGGTCAGGTCCCTGGAAGAGAAACAGAAACGTCCTTGTTCCTTCTACTGACCCTTTTCCTCTCCCTCTTCCCTCCCCCCAGCACCATCCCCCTCAGTCCACTCAGCTTTAAGCAGGGTAGAGAATGCTGGGGAGAGTCCAGCCTCAGTATGGACTGTCTGGTAGTGTTGGGGGTTTCCTCCAATTCTTTATTGTTTCTCCATTCTCCCCCCAACCTTCACCACCTGCCACCAGCATGACAAACCTTGTGACTGACTTTCCCATTGACCACAGCTCTTCTCTCTGGACAGCTGCATTCTGACTTTCATCCTGATTACTCTTCCCTTCCAGGGGTGGGAAGGGAAGTGAGAGAAAGCTCAGATTCTTGGGTCCTTTCCTATTCTAGAGGCTATTTCACTGCGTGATCTCCTCTCAAGGCTGCTGGGGGAAAGGGGGAAAAACACCCACATACAACTCCATTTTTTTGGTCAGTCTAGGCTACTGGAGCATCAAGGTTCCAGTCTAGAGGGAAAGATCCATTCCTATTCATGCTAATGTTTGGTATTCATGAAGCCGCCCTGTTGGACTCTGAGCTTGTCTGGAGTAGCAGACAGGAAAATGCAATGAACATAGAGGAAACCCAGATGGGCCATACCCCTGCCTGGCAGTAGTGCAAAGGGGAGAAAGTTCTTCTTTGAACACTAGTACCACTGGAAAGTTCCTGTGTCTGGTTCACTGATGAAGCTTGGAAGTGGTGAGGAGGGAGGAGAGAACAGGTCACAGCATGAGGTGAGCAGGGAGGGAGGCCTGGGCCTTAGGGGGTGTGAGACACAGCACTGCACAGGACAAGACACAGGAGACAGGGTGGGGAGGCTGGAAAAATCATTCCTCATGGGACAAAAAAATATTCTACACATTTACCCATACAAGACATGGAGGTAGGGCTACAGATAAGTGCACACACAGAGTATGCAACTTACAGGAAAGACCTCAAGGTTAGGTATTAAAGGAACTCTAATGGTTCTGGGAGGGGTTGGATCTCAGTCAAGGGAAGTAAGAAAGAACAAAAGCATTGAACTGAGAAGGAAAAAATTCCTCACTTCAGAGGTACCTGTTAAGATCCAAACTCAGCCTCCTAATACCTGCATGGTCAAGGAAGGACTTTGTTTTTCTTAAAGAAAATTTAGGTGTTTGGGGCAAGGTAAGAAAAAAGGGAGGGACAGGGTGGAGGCCTTGTTTGTGAGAACAAAAAACCACTATTTCCTCTTTAGAGTCACTTAAATGCCCCTCCCCTTCTGCCCTAGCCCAGAGAGAAGGGAGCTGAAGTTTGCAGCACCCCAAACTTTGTTCATTTGTCACTATTCTTTGAGCCCTGTCTCTCCCTAAGCCCTTCTAGCCTCTCTTCTCCCTCGATGCCAGCAGTCACTGCTCCTTGATGTCCTTTTGGTACTGGTCTTCCTGTACTTGAAAAAGGTCTGTGTTGGGGTACAGCAACAGGGTCTCCAAAAGAGAACGAGGAAGCTGGGGGCTTATCAGAAGTCTTCTGGAGGATAGGGTGGGGTGTTTTTCATTAACTCTACTGTTTTGTTTTGTTTTTTTCTGCTAATTCAGGATTCCACATCTGAAGAAAACATAACCTTATGCCTGCCTGCGCCTCTTGTAGGTGCTGTTTGTGGCTCTTAGTCTGAGACGCTGACCTTCACTGCACAGCTAAGGTCTCGAGGACTTCCACCAACAGACACATCCAGTTGAAGGAATCCAGGGTGCTGTTACACTTGGGAGAGCGAGGACTGGGGGGTCAGCCACAGAGCAAGAGCCCTCTGGGGCCTCTGGCAGTGGAGTGAAGCTGGAACCATCAGGGAATATGAGTGAATTTTGGCACAAACTGGGCTGTTGCGTGGTAGAGAAGCCCCAGCCGGTAAGTCTCCCAACCCCCACCCTACACACAAATTAGTTACCACGTGCTGTGAAGTGGATATGCCATCCCTGACCTGCCTTCTGAAATACACTTTTTTCACCTCCCTCTTGGTTGGGAAAGTGTCTGTGGCCAGGCAGGTGTTCACGTGCAGTAAAGGAGACTGACAAAAGAAGTGAATGGTTCTAGGTGTCACCTGGGTCTGTTTTGAGGTGGAACTTAAGATCTGTCAGTCTTCCCCTCATCAGCCAGTAGCAGTCACTTCAGTCTTCAGGCCCCACTGCTCTGGTGATGTTGTCTTCTTTGTGTTTGTTATTCTAGCATTCTTTCCTACCCTAGTGATTTCCCAATTGTACCGTCAAATCTCACTGCCCCCCCAACTCTTTTTTTTTTTTTGTCTTTTTGAGACAGGGTCTCCCTGAATCCCTAGCTAGCTTGGGACTCACCATGTAGACCTCAAACTCAGAGAGATCCTCCTGCCTCTGTCTCCCAGGTGCTGGGATTAAACACATGTGCCACCACGCCCTGCTCCCCCCTTAACTTTTAGTAGTTTTCAAGACTCTCCCCATTCTTCCATTATGACTGCAAATATGACTCTGTCTTCTCCAAACAGAAGAAGAAAAGAAGACGGATTGACCGGACCATGATTGGAGAACCAATGAATTTTGTCCACCTGACTCATATCGGCTCTGGGGAGATGGGGGCTGGAGATGGACTTGCTATGGTAACAAGGGGAAAAGGAGAGGTTTATATGGGGTGTAGTCAAGCAAGAACTTAATAGAATACTCAGTGAGGAAGTAAAAAATCTGAGATTGTAGTCCTGGTCACCAGTTGTGAACATTTCCTAGCTCTGGGCCTAGGTTCCCTCATCTTCATAATTAATAGTGCTTTTCATTAGAGTGAGGGATACATATGTCTTAGTAGTTGAAGAGCTGCCAGGTGTGGTGGCACATGCCTTTAATCCCAGCACTTGGGAGGCAGAGGCAGGCCAATCTCTAAGGTTCCAGGCCAGTTAGGGCTACAGGGAGATCCTGTCTCAAAAAGACCAAAAAAAAAAAAAAAAAAAAAAAAGTTGAGCCTTTTCTGAAACCATGACTCTTCCTTCTCCTGATTAAGAATTGTCAAATCAGGGCTGGAGAGATGGCTCAGCGGTTAAGAACACTGGTTGTTCTTGCAGAAGAACTGGGTTTGAATCCCAGCACTCACTTGGCAGCTAACAACTGTCTATAACTCCAGTTCCAGGGGATCCAATGGCCTCTTCTGTCCTCTGAGGGCATTGCGTGACATGGGTGTACTTAACCTACATGCAGGCAATACACACATACACATAAAAATAATAAATATTTAATCCCAGCACTCGGGAGGCAGAGGCAGGCAGATCTCTGTGAGTTCAAGGCCAGCCTGGTCTATATAATGAATTCCAGCCTCCCTCCCCCAAAATAAAACACCAAAACCACCCAGATTTCACTAGGTGTGGTAGCACATGTCTTTAATCCTAGCATTCAGGAGGTAAAGCCAAGTGTAGTAGTTTTAACACACCTATAATACCAGCACTGGGGAGACATCAAGTTTGAGGCCAACCTGGGATTCATAGTGAAAATCTTTTTTTTTTTTTTTTAATTTTTATTCTATGTGTAAAAAAAAATAGTAACTGATTCATTTTACCTGGGCTTCATGAAGGGTGTCATTGAGACTTCCCTAAGAGGAATTGGTAGTCAAGTTTAACCTTTTCAGATGGATGTCATTGCCTAAAAAGAGAGAGTCAATCCCCTCCTGGAGGAGGTGGGAGGGGCACAGGGTAGATTGTTTCTGTAGGATGTGAAGAATTGGGTTGTTAGTCTGATGGGTGTTTTCAACAGACAGGTGCAGTCTTCATGAAGGGTGTCATTGAGACTTCCCTAAGAGGAATTGGTAGTCAAGTTTAACCTTTTCAGATGGATGTCATTGCCTAAAAAGAGAGAGTCAATCCCCTCCTGGAGGAGGTGGGAGGGGCACAGGGTAGATTGTTTCTGTAGGATGTGAAGAATTGGGTTGTTAGTCTGATGGGTGTTTTCAACAGACAGGTGCAGTTCAAGAGCAGATGAGATCCAAGGGAAACCGAGACAGACCATGGAGCAATTCTAGGGCCTTGTAGCTCCTGTGGGAACGGTGAGTAACTAGAGAAACCCTCTTCATACTGTGTGTTGATGCCAACATGTCCTGATGCCTTAGAACCTTAATTCTCTGATGCAAAAATGAGAAGAGGGTTGGAGGAAAGGGTTAGACTGGATAATTCAAGAACATAGGGTCAAAGAATGTAGGCTCCTCTCTTTGAGTTCGAGGCCAGCCTGGTCTACATAGTGAGTTCCAGAGCATCTAGAGCTACACAGTGAGACCCTCTTTCTCAAAAAAAAAAAAACCAAAAACAAAGAAAAACATGGGATCTAGGCTAGAAATTTTGGCATCTGCCTTTAACCCCAGCACTTGGGAAGCAGAGGCAGGTGACTTAGCTCATGCCAGTCTGGTCTACCTAGTATGTTTAAGGTCAGCTGGGACTACATAGTGAGGTCTGTGGCACAAGCCTTTAATCCCAGCACTTGGGAGGCAGAGGCCAGCCTGGTCTACATAGTGAGTTCCAGGACAGCTGGGGCTACAGGGAGACCCTGTCTCAAAAAGACCAAAAAAAAAATTATTTGGTCAGGTACAGTGGTCCATGCCTCTAATCCTAGCACTTTCATAGGAGGATTGCTGGGCATTTGAGACCAGCCCAGGTTATACTGTAAGATCTAGACTAAAAACAATTTTTTTCTTTGCAATTCAGGGTCAGCAGTCTTGGAGTCCCCACTCTGTCCAGCCCAGGAGAAATGCTGCTCCCACCAGATCCCTTCTACAGCCAGTGACCCATGGGCCCCTCTCTTCCCTGTCTTCCTAACAAGTGCCTCAAAAGGCATGGGGGCTGGACTCCCTCTTCTCCCTCTGGCCTTGGCCCCTCCTGGAGATGGGGTTAAGGCAGCAGGACTGACCAAGTGACTACTGGTGGGCCAGAGGACCTCAGCTGAAACCCTGGGTACCCTATATCTGAGCTGGGAGGTCTGTGGGAACCTGCAATGAGTTCCCTGCTCCTCAATGAAGGTTGGGGTACTACCTGTTTTTAATCTTTTTACCTTTACTCCTTAAATTGGGCAGGTAAGTGAGAGCACCAAAGCTGAACTCAGCTTTGATGAGATGCTCTCTACTTTTCTACCTTCTCTTTGCTTCTGGAATGAGTTAGTGCAGATGTTACAGGGCTGGTAGGGTGACCACTGCCTAGTCCACTCTAGATTTCAGACATTAAGCTCACAGCCCCTCTATGTCTGTCTGCCAGCACCAGGGTGTTAGTCCAGTTGGGCCTCTAATCCTGTGTTTGTAGCATTACTAGCTTCCCAGCAACTTTTTTTTTTTTTTATTAAAATTTTAATTTAAGATGAGTTCTTTTAATTACCCCCATCCTTCTACCTTTGTCCTTATACCATCCCTGTTAGGAACCATATTATTCTCCGTTGAAGAGTTAAGAAGTGGATCTTACTTTGACCACATTCCATTTAAGACTTGGGAGTCCTAGCCTACCCCTCTGTCAACCTCCCTGCTGGTCCAGGTAAAAGGAAGAAGAGGATCTATATATAGGAAGCCAGGATGTAGCCAAATTAGCTATATCTCGATGTGGCCCTTCCTAATCATTTGAATGGGGCAGTGGTAAGAGAAATCCCACAGTCCTCCACAGGCATAGGGAGAGGCTATAAACAAGCCTTTTCAACTTTGGACAATTTGGTCTGGTTAATTCTTTGTATTGGAGGACTGTTCTTTGTATTATAAGATACAACATCTCTGGCCCACCCTAGTTGACAACCAAAAATGTCTCCAGAAATTGCCAAATGTCTCCTAGGGACAGAATTGCCCACCGTTGAGAACCACAGCTCTAGAGTCAAGATAGGCTTTTCCTAAGTGTTTTCTGCACTGCCCCCACCCCCACCCCCCAATCTGATGTATTCATTTTAAGCTTGAGCAACTAGCACCCTCATAGAGGCAGGCTCAGAGTGGCATGTAATCTATTCAGATGTGTTGCCTAGGCTTACATGGGTTCGAGTCTGACAGATATGTATGATGTTTCTTCATTGTTGGCTCTGTGTAAGAGGGTTCTTGGCAGTGTGGAGAAATGAACAGGGTATGCTGGGATTGGAGAAGTGGGAATCAAAAGCAGCAGAGACACCCTAACTTGCTGTCCATGTTATAAGCTCTTCTTCTCTGTGTCCTAGTCCTTGAACCAGACACAAATAAGACTCAGGGAGTTTTGTTGGAAAATCAGGTCCCACTCCCCACCTGGCTAAAGAGTCTGTTTTTAGAGGGGAAAGAATTGTAGGAGCAGAGTCTTTAGTCCCTTTGTTTTCTCAGGTGTTTTTTGTTCTGGCCCTTTCCTTGTAGGGTAAATAGAAAGGCAGAACAAGATAGATGGGCTCCTGCCTGTTCCTAAAAAATAAGGCCGGGGTCTCTTTAGCTTTGTTAAAAGAAGTCTTTATGGTAATGGATCAGGACTGTGGGAACTGATCCACTCTTGCTGATTCCACCATCCATCTGGTTACCCCTACCTAGTGATTGAGGTTTTGATTTTTTTTCAAAGCTTAGTGTACTTCCTATAGTTTTTCAGGGTCTAAGATTGGTTACAGGGGTACATTTCCTATTTACTTTGAGTTCTAGTCAATCTGGTTTCTCTGAAAGTAGCCTATCCTGTTACCCTGAAGGAGCTCAGTGGTTTGATGTTATGCTGAAATGCTTGCAGATGCCTTGTGGGCAACAGGTGTCTGAGGATGGCTACGAATGCAGTCCAATACATTTGTAGATGACAATATCATGTCACAGTGGTAAAAGGTTGGACACCCCTGCTGGGTTAACAGGCTAGGGTAGAAAGAACTCCAGCCTCATCATCCTGGAAACTATTCTTTGGACCCAGTCATCCCGTTGGTGCTCCCCTGCCTTGAGCTACCTTCTCTAATGCATATACTACCATCACTTAACAAGGTGATTGGAATGGGTTTGAGAGTCATAATTTATATTAAAAATTCTTGGACTTTAAAATGCATTTTTCAAATAAAAAAAATTAAGCAAAATAGTTGTAATCACTATGTAGAAGAAGTGTGTGTGGGGGTCAAAGGATAGAAATGGCTGATGAACATAGCTTTGAAAGTGACTAAGATGGGTGAAATTTTATACTGACGTTGCTTTTTTCTGAAAAGAGGGTGAAGTACTGGAAAGGCAGGGAGAATCCACTGCTGTCTACCAGGCCTTAGCTCCCTGCTCTTCCTGTTGAGAATGAGGAAAATCAGCAGCATGAACATTTTATCCTGGGGACAGGGGAACAAGCTAAAGGCTGCTGGCTATAAAGTCCCTGGAGTAAAAGGCACAAGACCAGTGCTGCAGATGTAGCTCAGTGGAAAAGTAAGCGCTTTTCCTGGCATGTGCAAAGCCCCAGATTTGATCCCATCACCAGCCTAGAAAAAGAGACCAAAGTATATTTTTTTGTTGTTTTATTTTTTCTGTATTAAAAATATATAATGGATGCTGGGGTTGAAAAGGGAGGTTAAGATGCAGATAACGCCTCTTGAGGGTGACATGGCCGTTACCTCTGGGATTTTTCTATCTGGGTAAGGCAAAGAAGAGAGGAAATTACAATCACATCTACATTTTTTTTGACCAATTCTTTTTTTTTTTAATGTATTTTTATTTTATGTGTATGAGTATTTTGCCTGCATGTGTGCACATGTATCATGTGCATGTAGTACTCCTGTAGGCCAAAAAAGGGGGATCGGATTTTCTGGAACTAGAGTTACAGGTGGTTGAGTTGCCATGTGGGTGCTGGGACCTGAACCTGGGTCCCCTGCAAGAGCAGCAAATGTTCTTAGCTGCCAAGCCATCTCTGTAGCCCCTATGTCTATACATTCTTTGCCTTGCTTTATCAACTCCCCTTCAAACCCTCGTTTCCTCAGCCCTACTGCTGTGTGTATGGGTGTATATGTGTATGTTTCATGCCTGCGTGTGCACACTCGAATGCCTGTTCACATGTATGCCAGAGGTTGATGTCTGGTGTCTTTCTTAGTCCACTCTACTTACTAAAGCAAGGTCTGTCACTGAACTAGGACCCGTGTATGCGTGGCTTTTATGTGGGTGCCTAGGAATCCAAGGATCTAAACTCCAGCCTTCATGCTTGCATGGTAAACACTTTACCCACTGAACCATCTCCCCTAGCACTGCTTTGAGACAGGTTTTCCCTATGTAGCCCTGGCTGGCTTGGAATTTGCTGTATAGACTAGGCTGGTCTCCAACTCCCAGAGATCCATCTGCCTCTGCTGGGATTAAAGGCATGCACCACCATGCCCAGGTCCCTCTTTCTTTTTGAGTCTTGCTATATAGTTCTGGCTGATGTCAAACTGACAACAATCTTCCCTTCTCAATCACTGTACCTGGCTGTAAAGACTTAATGCATAGATAATGGATATGGAACATACTGACTGAGTAGTATTTTGGGGTTTTGTTGTTTTTGTGAGTTGGTCTCACTATCTAGACCAGGCTAGTCCCAGACTCTCAGACATCTGCCTGCCTCTAACTTCCAAGTGCTGGGATTAAAGGCATGCACCACTATACCCAGCCTGATTCATATAGTTTTGACTCATTCATTTTAACTGTAGCAGCCAATACTAAATATGCTTTACTTGGATCAGTCCTCACCTTATAAGGTGTCCTCATGCTACAGATGAAGAAACAGGTTTACCAAGCTAGTAAGGGCTGGGGGTGTAGCACAATGGTCTTCTTGCCTAGTATGCACGAAACTGTGGCAGTTACTAAGATTGAAACCACTTTTGACACCAGTGCCCATGTTTAGGGATTCTACTCAGCAACTTAATTCTCAAAGTTACACCAGCCCATCTTGCCTTACCAAGAGTCACCAAAGGTTCAGATTGACTTGATGACAGTCTCTGTTGCTAAGGATGACAGGGAGTGGGAAAAGACAAATAGACAAAGGGCATACTCGGTCATTTCACTAGTTTGTTTTTCTCCTTGTACGTCCAATTCTATTTTGAATATAAAGACAAGGAACTCGGGGCCTGGAAGATGTAGCTCAGTTGTTGAGTGCTTACCTAGCATGCTCAAGGCCCTGTGTTTGATCCCCAATGCCTCATCAACTGGGCATGAAGGAGGCAGAGGCAAGCAGATCCCTGTGAGTTCAAGGCCATCCTGGTCTACATAGCAAGTTCAGGCCAGCTAGGGCTACAGGGAGACCCTATTTCAAAAAGATAAACCAGAGAGAGATAGAACCCAGCGTTTGGTTCCCAGCACCCACGTGGCAGCTAACAACTGTCCATAACTCCAGTTCCAGGGGATCTGAAGCCCTCTTCTGCCCTCTGGGCATTGCACAACATGGTGCACTTGGATGCAGGCAAAACACTTGTATATATA
>NW_008333404.1:1436781-1446169 GCF_000622305.1 Nannospalax galili
ATATATAAATTTTAAAAAATTTTAAAGGAAGGAAGCGAGAAATCCAGCATTTAGTGAATCATCTGATGTCTAATAAGACACATTGCTAAATAACTAAACAGCAGTTACTCAAGAAATTATAAGGTATGATGGTGCATGCCTGTAATCCCAGCACTAGGGAAGTGGAGCAGGTTCAAATCAAGTGTTCAGGGTCATCCTCAGCTGCATATTGAGTTTGAGGCCAGTTTGGGCCCTGAGAGAGTCTCTCCAGCTAGTGAGATGGCTCAATGGATAAAGATGTTTACCTCAGCCTTATAACCTGAGTTTGACCCTTGGAACCTACATGGTAGAAGGAGAGAATTGACTCCTACAAGTTGTCCTCTGACCACAAGTGTGCAATGGCGCACACATGTGCAGCCCCCTCGCACCCCAAGAGATACGCACACAAATAAATGCAAAAAGAAAAAAACCAGGCTTGGTGGCACACACCTTTAATCCCAGTACACTGTGAGATTGAGGCCAGCCTGGTCTACATAGTGAAGTCCAGGCCAGCAGGCTACAAGGAGACCCTGTCTCAAATAAAACAAAAAGACTGTCTCAAAAATAAATGGGTAGGAGCCTGGCATGGTGGTGCACACTTTTAATCCCAGCACTTGGGAAGTAGAGGCAGGTGGTTTGAGGTCAGCCTGGTCTACCTAGCGAGTTCCAGGTCAGCTGGGGCTACAGGGAGACCCTATTTTTTTGTTTGTTTTGTTTTTCATATGGCTTTTGTCTTTTATTACTGAGAAGCAGGGGCTGGAAGACCCTATTTTTAAAAGACAAAATAAATGGGTAGGGGCTGCGTAGGGGCTCAGGGGTTAACAGTACTGGCTGTTCTTAGAGAGGACCCAGCTCTTAATGGTAGTTAACAACCATCGATAACTCCAGTTCCAGGGGATCTGATGCCCACCCTCTTCCGACTTCCATGGGCATTGCACGACACGGGTGCACTTACATGTAGGCAATACACTTAACACATTAATTTTTTTGTTTGTTTGTTTTTTGGTTTTTTTGAGACGGGGTCTCTCTGTAGCCCCAGCTGGCCTGGAACTCACTATGTAGAACAGGCTGGCCTTTAACTCAAAAGAGATCTGCCTGCCTCTGCCTCCCAAGTGCTGGGACTACAGGTGTGTGCCACCACGCCTGGCATAAAAATTTTTAATTAAAAAAAATAATAAATGGGTAATTGAGTATCCCACTATTCTGAGGCTGTGGTGGTGGTTGGATCAGTTCAGCCCAGGAGTTACAGAGCAGCCTGGACAGGATAGTGGGACCTGGTCTCAACAAAAATAATGTGTGTTAGTCAAGTGTGGTGGCACATGCCTTTAGTCTCGGCACTCAGGAAGCAGAGGCAAGTGGATCTTTGTGAGTTCAAGGCCAGCCTGCTCTACACAGCAAAGTTCCAGGCCAGCCAAGACTACATAGTGAGACCCTGTGTAGAAAAAGGGGAGGGGGTAGCTAGAGATAACAGCTTAGTGGTAGAGCACCTGCCTAGCATGTATGAAATTCTGGATTTGAACCCTAGTGTACATGTGCATGGGTGTAAACACACAATGGTCCAAACTGAACACTTACAACCAATGCATGTTATGACTGTAACTAAACAGTTAAGTCAATAACATCATGCAAGCACCCTGGCTGGCAGTGTTAGCAACAGGATCTAGGACATGAAGATTTTACAGACTCATCAAGAAAGAACCCAGTGCATCAACAAAACACTTACTGGTTGCATCTCTGTAAACACTGAAGAAAGACTATTCCAAATATCCTCTAGGCCAATCCTGACTCGTTTCCAAAAAGCAAGAGCTGGGCTGGGGCTGGGGCTGGGGCTGGGTGCTGGTAGGATGGGTCTGCGTCTGAGGTGGACAGGGGACTCTGTAGAGGTGGCAGGCTGAGGGGTGGTCTGTGAGCTGCAGCTGTTCCTAGGACAGAGACTTGAGTCCAAAGGACACTCCTCCCGTTGTTTGTTGCAAGGACATTGCTGGTAGGTGCAAGGCCGGTGCTCTGTGCGGAGCTCCCTTAGTGCCCCAACACGAAGGCGCCCTGAAAGACCGTGCAGTTTCCCAGCCCGGCTCCTGCTCATGGTGCCTGACTTGCAATGGCAGTGCCACGGGCCCCACGGCATCAGCACCACCCGCAGATCCTCGGGAGATGGCATGGCTGTGGGTGAGGGTGATGGCCACCCAGGCGTCGACCACTGTGGTATGGTGGTTTCAGAAGACAAGTCTCCGACAGTAGACTTCGAAGTGAAGGGTGTCAAGCTGGTGATCAACCTAATATCTCGCTCCTGGGTATTGGCCAAAACTCTCCCGGTAGTGCTGGGACTTCCCATAGTACTAGAGAACGTATTGGGAGTCCCATAGGTGGTACTCCTCCTGACATCTATCACGATCCCCTCTTCCAAGGATCCATCCTCATCCTCGATAGGGCTGGCCATGGACGACCGACTGATACCTGACACAGTGGCCAGGAGCTCTTGGGCCGCGGGGCCAGCCAGGCGGTCGGCAGTGGCCAGGGCATCATTCTCGTCCTCCAGAGTTACCTTCACCTTCCTCAGAACAGTGGTCTGGGCAGTGATGGCTGTGCTCTGGTGGCTGCGGGCCGGGCCCCCTAAGCGGAAGCTGATCCGCTGCATCCCAGTGGGGGTTACGGTCGGATTTGTGGTCTGATCTTGGGCCCCCGCCGCCTGGAGCCCCAGACTAAGCAGCGGGGCCCAGAGCAGCAAGCAGGCTGCGGGGACCATGGGGCTGGGAGGCTTGGGGTCGAGAGGTAGGCCCAGGCTCCTACCTTCTCTCCCTCCCTTTGGCTCTCCACCAACCAGCCAGGCCTCGAGGTCACTTGAACTGACATGGCGGGTGCGCCCCCGCGCGTGCCACCCCTTCTGTGTGCTCTCCCTGCGCAGGGCCTGCAGCCCCTGGGGCTAAGCTAAAAATCCCAGGGAACCCTGGCAAGCAAGAATTCTATGCCAGAAGCAAAAGGCAGATTATGATGTAAGGGGTGGGGGGTGGGGGGAGAGTTGTTCATTTCCTCGGCGCAGATTTAAATCTCTCATCACAGTTTATTAAAGGCCACAGGTCTGAATTTACTAATGATGGTGAAAATACATGTTTCGACAGCATTCCTTCCCAGCATCACCAGCAGAAGACGTGACTAGGGTTTCTTCAAGATTTTGCGAGCTGGCTCCTGGGCTCCCAGCAGACAGGCTGGCTGTGGTTGGTTAAGCCCTTACCTTTCATCCATCTTCTCTCAAAGACTGCTAGGACAACCAAGATGGAAAGGATTGCAGCTGATTCAATTACAGAGAAGGACAATGAGACCCACATGTTCTGTAGCTAAAGCACCATTAAAACCCAGAGCTCTGCACTTCCAGTACTACACCCAGCCTTCCTTTTGGACAACTGAAATGAAAGCAGATGGGATTCCCCACCTCAAACCCCAGGAAGGCAGTGTCCAGGAGAAAGGGTATCAACTGAGAAGTAAAGATCCAGTGGAACTGGGGTTGAGGGTGAGATGGTTTGCAGAACAGCTCATGGTAGACAGATCATGAGCCTTGCCTGGTCCTAAAGCCCTTTGTCCAGTTTGGTGCTAGGTGCCTCTTGAGCCATGGAGATCCTTGTCCAGCCTACAGACGGTTTGGAGGGAAAAAGTGATTCAAGGATCAGGACTTAGGTTTTCACTCATTTCTTTGGGAAAATAAGTCAAGTGAGTTGGATGAGCTAGAAGACTGGGTGCTGGAGTCATCATTTCCCATCCTTTACCCCCTAATACTATCTTCCCCACTGGATGTAATCTCCTGTTAATTGCCAGATAACCACTTCCTAATTTGTAGGGCTACATTGCACCTCCTGTAACATCTGTGCTGTGATTATTCCTTTATGCCCCTTTGCCTTTGTCTCTGTCTCTGTTTCTCTCTCTCTCTTGCTCTATTTTTTTATTCTTTTTAAAAAATTTTTTAAACTTTAAATTTATTTTTATTTTATGTGTATTAGTGTTGTGCCTGCAGGTATGTAAGTGTACCCATGTCATGCAGTGCCCATGGAAGTCAGAAGAGGGTGTTGGGTCCCTTGGAACTGAAGTTGTGGATGGTTGTGAGTTGCCAGGTGTGTACTGGGAACTGAACCTGGGTCCTCTGCAAGAGCCGTCAGTGCTCTTATTCATGAGCCATCTCTCCAGCCTCTTAAACATTTTTTTACATACATACATTTACTATTTATTATTTATTTATGTGCATACATGCATGTGGGCACATTCATGCCATGGCATACATGTGCAGGTCAGAGGATAACCTCCCACCATATAGGTTCTGAGGATCAAATTCAAGTCATCAAGCTTAGCAATAAATGCCTTTACCCATTAAGTCATCTCAGCAGCCTCCTTCATTTGTTCTTGACAAATGCAGTACTTTCCTTAATTTCTCTAGTTGTATGCTGTTTTCCCATATACACTAAAACACCCACAACTCTGTCTTAGTTCTTTTGTAACTCCACAAAGACATTAAGAA
Source organism: Nannospalax galili (assembly GCF_000622305.1). Classification (NCBI taxonomy): domain Eukaryota; kingdom Metazoa; phylum Chordata; class Mammalia; order Rodentia; family Spalacidae; genus Nannospalax; species Nannospalax galili. The sequence goes on from NW_008333404.1 coordinate 1,441,301, forward strand.
ACAAGATCGGCCTTATATATCCCATCCCAAACCATCATCCTTAAGTGCTGGACTCACTGTCTGACAGCTTCAGGAATGTGGACTTGATCCAGGGAGATGAGTTGGGCCAGCTCCTCAAGGCTATCCAGAAAACGGACCTTTCGTGTGAATTTGGAACTGAAGAGAGAATAAACCCATTATGTTTTGTATTGGGAGAACAGTTCCTGGAGAGCCTCATAAAGGGAAATGTAGCAAGTAGAATGTTTATTAAGGCTAGGTAGAGGATGGGGTGAGAGTCCCCTTGACCTTGACATTGAATATAGAGAAAGGGGGAGTACTTGTCCCCTGAAGGTACCTGATGAAGGGCCGAAGCAGTGCCAGGAATGCCTTCACATACCATGTAGCATGGACAATCACCAGAGCACGCAGGTTTTTTCGGAGCCTGAAGAAGAACATTACATGAACATCCATTCCTATTCCACCTTCATCCTTGAGGATCAGGTGGTTATCTTTTCTATTGAAACCTCCTTGGCTTCTCTCATTTCTAGATTTCTCTGTCAGCTGTGCCAAGTCCCCATTCCTTTAGAGGCACTCCTAGTTCTGCCTACCTTAGTCAGTCCTTTATGCTCCATTTTTAGGGAACTCTTTTAACAGTATCTGAAGCCTGGCCTTTGCCAGCCTATTTCCCTCCTACTGTACCCCCACATAAATTCCTTTTGCAAATGTCTCCATTCCTAAACTGGACATGGTGGCTCACAACTTTAGTCCCAGCACCTGGGAGGCAGAGGCAGGCAGATCTCTGTGAGTTCAAGGCCAGCCTGGTCTACATAGTGAGTGCCAGGCCAGCTGGGGCTACAGGAAGACCCTGTCTCAAAAAGACAAAAAAAAAAAAGTCTCCATTCTTCCCACTATGTCACCCAGGCTACTACATAAGAGTCCAAGTGGAAGCCAGGGGTGGTAGCTTCTATAATCCTAGCAGTTAGAATTGGAGGCAGGAGCCGGGCGTGGTGGCATATGCCTGTAGTCCCAGCACTTGGGAGGCAGAGGCAGGTGGATCTTTGTGAGTTCAAGACCAGCCTGGTCTACACAGTGAGTTCCAGGACAGCTGGGGCTACAGGGAGACCCCGTCTGAAAAAGAACAAAAAGACAAAAAGAAAAGAATTGGAGGCAGGAGAATCACAAGTTCAAGGCCAGCTTCCAGCCTAGGCTATATTGGGAATTCAAAACCAGCCTGGGTTATATGAGACCCCATCTGAAATAAAACAAATGACTCCCTTGAAACTACAACAACAACAAAATTCTAAGTGAAGAAAAAAAAAAGTAAGGAGGAAAAATGGAAAAGATGCAAGAAGAAAAAAAAATTAAGCAAAAAAAAAAAAAAAAAAAAAAGATAGGACAAGCCAGGCATGGCAGGGTGGTGCACATCTGTAATCCAAGCACTGGGGAGGTACCAAGGCAGGAGGGTCAGAAGTTCAAAGTTATCCTCAGCTATAGAGAGAGTTCAAGGTCAACCTGGATGACATGAGATCCCGTCTCTAAATACATCAATAAATAGGAGGATGAGGCAAAACAAAGGGAAAAAAGGAACATGAGCAGGAAAAGATGATGCATATGTCAGGGATGGAGGGAGAGAAGAAAACAGTAGGAAGTGGAAAGTGAGATGGCAAGACTTGGAAAAGAAAGAGAAACTTTCTTTTTAAAAAATATTTTATTGTAAGCTGGGTGTGGTGGCGCATGCCTGTAGTCCCAGCACTTGGGAGGCCGAGGCAGGCAGATCTCTGTGAGTTCAAGGCCAGCCTGGTCTACACAGTGAGTTCCAGGACAGCTGGAGCTACAGGGAGACCCTGTCTCCAAAAAAAAATTTTTTTAATTTTATGTTTTATTTTTATTTGCTTGCATGTATGTGTGTAAGTACACCATATGCATACAGTGCCCACAGAGGCCAGAAGAGGGTTTTGGATTCCCTGGAACTGGAGTTACAGACCGTTGTTAGCCACCATGTAGGTGCTGGGAACTGAATCCTCATCCTCTGCAAGAGCAGCCAGTGCTCTTAACTGCTGAGACAGCTCTCCAGCCCCAAGAGTGACTTTCTTGTGTCAGGCAATATGCCACATGGATTTACAAGGATACAGAAGCCCAGGACAGCTAAGTTTTTTATCCAAATTGTAGCTGACAAGGCCTAATGGCTATATTTTCCTGACTGTGAGGACAGACAGAAGACAGGAGAGGCTTGGAAAGGGATGTAGAGGACAAAGCAAAGAAGAAGGGAGTTGGATGTGGTGGTTCATGCCAGTCATCCCAGCACTCAAGGAGGCTGAGGCAATTGGTCCTTGAGTTTAAGGACAGCCTGGGCTACATAGTGAGACCATCTCAGAAGAAACAGAAACAGAAAAATAGGAAAGAAAAATATACAATAGAAGATTGTAGCCCTCTTATCCCAGGGTCTCACCTCCTATCCAAGGTACGATAACACTGGCGTATCCAGCTCAGCGGTGGCACTTGGACCCTGCTTGTGCCTCCACTCAAATGAACAAGCAGATAATTTTCAGCTACCAGCAGCTCTAAAGTTCCCACCATATACCTGGGGAGCAAAATTTTAGGGAGGGTGCATGTTGGCTGTTTCAGGAACTTAAGAACACAGGTGTGAAGAGTCTCCAGTCAGCTACTGAATTTGGACAGAGCTCTTTTTTACTTTTCCTTCCGTAATCCCCTCCATGCAGCGGTTCAGTTTTTCACCTCACCTAAACAAGTGTTCCATGATGTAGGTGTAGTTGGGGATGCTGCTTTGGGGTAGGTAACAGGAAGCAAAGAGGATGACAGCATTGAGGCCATCACCATGGTAACCTAAGGACCAATAAGAGAAAATTTCACTCAATTACAAATATGTCAATAGAAAATACAACAATTTAGCTTGACAGATGCTGGGTGGGGGGTCTTTGGAAATCATAGGAAGCATGCTAAATCAACATCTGAGTCTCCAGTTTAGGCGTGATAGTTAAGCCGCCTTAGTGCGTGGCTGCTTTTTAGAGGAGTTTTTTTTTTTTTTTTTTTTTTTTTTTTTTTTTTTTTGGTCTTTTGAGACAGGGTCTCCCTGTAGCCCCAGCTGTCCTGGAACTCACTTAAGTAGACCAGGCTGGCCTTGAACTCACAGAGATCTGCCTGCCTCTGCCTGGCGTGCGCCACCACGCCCCTGTGTATGTGTGCATGGGCAGGCGTGGAGATTAGAGGACAACTTTTGTGGATTTGTTCTCTCCTTGTTCCTTTCCCTGGGTTCTGGATGTCAAACTCAGGTCCCCAGGCTTGCATAGCAAGTGCCTTTACTGGATGAGCCAACTCACCAACCCAAACTGCCATTTTTTTTATTTTTGTATTTCTATTAGCCATTACCTCCATGAGACAGGATTTTCTTATAAGGTTCAATGATGGTCATGTCCACTCGCTGCTCTTGCTGTCCTGTTCGGAACACTCTCCAGCGATGACCATCTTCACCAGCCACATCCCACACACAGCCCCGGCCCAGCCTTTCAGCTGCCTCACTGGCCACCAGGCCTTCTGCCCGGGGCAGATCATCTGCAACATGTGGGAGGGAAGAATAAACAAGGCAGATTTCTTGTAACTTTCCCAGATCTCTACAGTTTACTACTTCACCTTTTTGTTTAGCTTTTTGAAATTTTGTAGCCCAGACTAGCCTCAAACTCATGATCCTCCTGCCTCAGTCTCCTGAGTACGGGCATTACAGGCATCCACTCCCATACCTGGCTAAATTTACTACTCTAATCTCTTGTGCATCGATATTTTTATTGACTCTTTAGTCTCAGTTTGTCCAATTAACTCACTTTCTCCTGACATTACCATCCCATTCTTCCACTAGACTATGGCCTTAGGGTGACCTCATACTATGGTAGTCTATAGTTCTTGCCAAGACTACCTTTTGTTCCCTTATTCTCACCTGGTTTTGACAGAGTCTTCTGTGCCTGGACTGGCCTCCAAGGATAACCTTGAACTTCTGACCCTCCTGCCTCTATCTCGCAAACCCTCAAATTGAAGGTGTGCATTTCTTTCTTTTCTCTTTTCTTTTTTGGTCTTTTTGAGACAAGGTCTCCCTGTAGCCCCAGCTGTCCTGGAGCTCACTATGTAAACCAGACTGGCCTTGAACTCACAGAGCTCTGCCTGCCTCTGCCTCCCGAGTGCTGAGATTAAAGGCGTGTGCCACCACACCAGGCCCTCTTTCTTCACTTTTTAAGACAGGGTCTCACTATGTAGTCAATAATGAGTAGCCTGGAACTCACTATGTAGACCAGGTCTCACACTCACATAGATCCCCATTTCTGCCTTCAAAGTGCTGGGATTAAAGGTGTGTGCCATCATGCCCTGCCTTGTTTTATGTTTTAGGTTTTTTTTTATATTTTGGTTTATTGTTATCTTATGTGTATGAGCATTTTGCCTGCATGGAAATAGGTACACCATGTGCATGCAATGTCCATAGAAGCCAGAAGAGGGCACCAGATCCCCTGGGACTAGAGTTACAGATGGTTGTTAGCTGCCATGTGGGTACTGGGAACCAAACCCAGGTCCTCTGCGAGAGCAGACAATGCTCTTCTTAACCACTGAACCATCTCTCTAGCCCCCTTGCTTGTTTTTGATCTTTTTGAAAAGATAGGGTCTCTCTTTAGCCACAGCTGGCCTGGAACTCACTATGTAGACTAGGCTGGCCTCTATCTCGCAGAGATCATCTACCTCTGCCCCCCACATGCTAGGATTAAAGGTGTATACCACCATGCTTAGCACTTTTATCTTTTTTTTTTTTTGGTCTTTTTGAGACAGGGTCTCCCTGTAGCCCCAGCTGTCCTGGAACTCACTATGTAGACCAGGCTGGCCTTGAACTCACAG
>NW_008333404.1:1446618-1448184 GCF_000622305.1 Nannospalax galili
AAAAAAAAAGATTTTATTTACTTTTGTGTATGAGTGTTTTGCCTGCATGTCTGTAAGTACATCACATTTTCAATTTCTGTGGAAGCCAGGAGAGGCCATCAAATCCCTTAGAAGTGGAGTTACAGATGGTTGTTAGCTGCTATGTGCGTACTGGGAACAGAACCTGGGTCCTCCAATGCTCCAACCCTGATACCCAGCTTTTAAAATGTGGGTTCTGGGATCTAACTCATGTTTGTACAATGGGCATTTTGTTGACTGATGTATCTCCAAGTTGTTTCCAATTTCTACAGTCATTAAATGTGACTAGACATCCTATGATTAAAACCTTCCCATTATTCATTGTCTATCCTACAAAATCTACACTCCTTAGCCTTGAACTTTGCCTGCTTAACCCAGCCCTATCTTGATATTCCTTCTTCACCTACCAACCCTTCATGTATAAATACACAGTCTTCATGCTTTGAATTCCCCAGTGAGCCATGCTACTGCTTAAATTGCTGCTTCCACCTAGAATGCCCTCCAACTCCTGACAAAATCAGCCTCAGCTCAGAATTTTCTCCTCTGTGAAGCCCTCCCTAACATCTCAAGCAGAACTCACTTTCCCTTCTCTGCACTGGCCCCCATGCACATGGAGACCCTGGCCTCTCAGCCTTCAAACTGTAATTATTTATAAATATTTAGATTCTACTAAACACAATTTCCTAAGGATAGGGCATCTTTTATTTGTATTCATTTGTTTTTTTGAGACAGGGTCTCACTTTGTAACCTAGGCTGGTCTGGAACTCACTTTGTACCCTAAACTGTATCTGAACTCCTGTCAGTCTTCCCGCCTTAGCCTCCTGAGTGCTGGGATTACAGTAGTGAGCCACCCCCTACCCCAGCCTTTTGTCTTTATAACCCCTGGCCTAAGCCTGCCATAGTGGCATATGGTTGTAGTCTCAGTACTTGGGAGGCCACAGTAGGAGGAATTTGAGTTCAAGGCCACCCTGGGGCTGGAGAGATGGCTTAGGGATTAAGAGTGTTGGCTGCTTTTGCAGAGGACCTGGGTTTGGTTCCCAGCATCCACAGGGTAGTTAGCTCACAATCATCAGTAAGTCAAGTTCTGGGGGCAATGATGCCCCCTCCTGGTCTACACAGGCATTGCATGATATAGGTGCACTTTCATACATGCAGGCAAAACACTCATAAACATAAAATAAAAATAGGGTCTGGAGAGATGGCTCAGTGGTTAAGAGCACTGACTGAATTTGCAGAGGACCCAAGTTTGATTCCCAGTACCCACATGGCAGCTAACAACCCTCTATAATTCTAGTTTCAGGGGACTCTGACACTCTGTCCTGACCTCTGGCATTGCACAACACAGGTGTACTTACATACATGCAGGCAATACACTCATACACATAAAATAAAAGTAAATAAAGAAAATATATAAAAAAATAAAACACACTGGGCGTGGTGGTGCACACCTTTAATCCCAACACTTGGGAGACAGAGGCAGGCAGATCTCTGTGAGTTCAAGGCCAGCCTGGTCTACTTAGTGAGTTCCAGGACAGCTGGGGCTACAGG
>NW_008333404.1:1448284-1457196 GCF_000622305.1 Nannospalax galili
TTCCAGCACTTGGGAGGCAGAAGGAGGCAGATCTCTGTGAGTTCGAGGCCAGCCTAGTCTACATAGCAAGTCCCAGGCCAGGAAGATCCTGCCTCAAAAAGACCAATAATAATAATAATAATAATAATAATAATAATAAATAAATAAAAATAAAACAAAGGGAAACACTGTCCCAAACACAACTATAGCAACAACTCCTCAGTCTTAGCTCAATGCAACATAGAACAGGCAAGTCTTTTCTTTCAATATTTTTCTTTTTTTTATATTTTATTTCTTTTTATGTGTATGTGTATATTGCCTGCATGTAGGTAAGTGCACCCATGTTGTGCGATGCCCGCGAAGGACAGAAGAGGCTATCTGAGCCCCTGGAACTGGAGATACAGATAGTTGTTAGCTGCCATGTGGGTGGTAGGATTCAAACCCGGGTCTTCTGCAGGAACAGCCAGTGTTTTTAACTGCTGAGCCATCTCTCCAGCCCCTCGATATTTTTCTTAATAAAGAGTCATTCCCCTCCAGTCCTTGGCTAACCTTGCATTGGCTCTGGAAGCTTTGTCTTTCCCTTCTGAAGAACTTCATGTTGTTGGTCTTTCTTCTTGGCTGCTACCTTGTTTCCCTAACATTAGGCCTATCTATCCATCCTGAGCTTCATTTTACATTGGTTTCTACTTTATCAGCTCTGTTCTTGGGTTTGTTTCCCACCTTCCCATTCAAATTCATGTCCACCGTCCAGCTGTTCAGAGTCTGAAGGTGTTTCCAGTTCATCTATCTCCAGGTCCAAACTGCCATCAGAAGAAGAAGATGCAGAGTGGGAGGGAGAAGCTCCACTTTCTCCAGATTCCTCAGTAAGGCTCAGCTGCAATTCTGGAGCAGAAAGACGCTTACGCATAGGGCGTTGGCCACACAGGGCTAGAGTGCTGGGGGTACCTGTGGTCGGAAGAAGAGAGGGAAATAAACCAAAACCATAAAAATGTCTGAGTTGGTGGTGGTTGAAGTTCCTTTATTTAAGTGGAACATGCCTGTTATCCCAACACTCTAGAGGCAGAAACAGGAGGCTCAAGAATTCAAGGCCACCTTGACCACATACCAAATTAGAGGCCAGCCTGGGCCCAAGAGATCCTGTGTCCAAACAAAGAAACCAATAAACAAACAAAGAATTCATGTCTGTAGAAGTCCTGAAGCCAGGCACGGTGGCTCACATCACTAATCCTAGCACTTGGGAGACAGGCAAAAGGTCTGCTGAAAGTTTGAAGTCAATAGGCTACAGAGTTGAGATTCTATCAACAAAACAAAACAAAAAAATTTTAAACAGAGGATATGGGGTAAATTCTGAATGAGGAAGTAACACAAGGGGCAACTGTGAAAAGGAAAAATTGGGGGCTGGAGAGGTGGCTCCACAGTTAAGAACACTGGCTGTTCTTGCAGAAGACCCGGGTTTGAATCCCAGCACCCACATGGCAGCTAACAACTGTCTGTAACTCCAGTTCCAGAGGATCCAACAGCCTCTTCTGACCTCCATGGGCATTGTACAACAGGGGTGCACTTACCTAATTCAGGCAATATATGTATACACATAAAAAAATTAAAATAGCAATAGTGCAGACCAGCCTGGTCTATATGAGACCCTTAACTCAAAAACAAACTCCACAAATATAGAACCCCAAACTTGAGGTCTAGTCTCTACTTTCCTACCTGCCTGTGAGTCTCTTTCAGGATTCCCAGAAGAGCCTGACTCCTCAGGAAGCAATCTAGAGGAAAGATTAAACAGTGGCTTAGGCAGAGGCTAAAGGCATCAAGCCAGCCAGCCATCTCTCGGTTCTCCTCCCACCATGACTTCCTCCCCTGTTTTCTTGCCTCTTCAAGCACTACTTCGCCCTCCCTGTGATCCTTTTCCCAGTTCCCCCTCTGCCAACTGCCTCACCTAGGGAACTCTTCATCTTGCCATTCTTCCTTTAGCTCCAGTTCTCCAAGTCTCAGGGCTGTTCCTGATTCTGTTGCTTTTGCATTCTCCCTGGACCTGACAGGCCCCAGAAGAAAGATTATCGGGCTGGAGAGATGGCTTAGTGGTTAAGAGCACCGGCTGCTCTTACAGAGGACCTGGATTTGGTTCCCAGCACCCACATGGCAGCTAACAACCTCTGTAACTCCAGTTCCAGGGGCTCTGACGCCCTTTTCTGGCCTCTGTGGGCATTGCACACACAGGTGAACTTACATGAATGCAGGCAAAACACTCATACATAAAATAAAAATTAAAAGGGAGGAAAGATTATCATGAGACAAGCTAGACCAGAGCCAGACAGTAGGTGGCAGACAATGGTGTAATGACATTTCATAGGACATTCAGCTTTGGCATCTACGATATTTCACCTTCACTTGCCAGCAGATCATTTGACTTTGGAAGAAGAGACAGACTATAAAGCTAATTAATCCTATTTGCCTCTACAGCAATAGCTCCACCTACAATAGGGGAGTGAGAGATAGCCCACACAATTGGCTAGAACCCAGACAGACCTGCCCAGCTAACCCTGGGCAAAGTAGGGGCAGATGGCACCTAGTCAGGCCAGGCCTGTCTTTCCTCTGCTATGATAGGGAAAACACAACACCAGTAGAAGACAGAGGAAGATTAGGAAGGACAGTCTGGACCTAAACTCGGTTCTGGGTCAGCTTCTTGGTGTCTAGAGGGTGCAAGTTAGAAAAACAAAACCAAAAACAGGACATGGACAGGTTTATCACAAAAACATAGGAACCTTGCTTTTAATCCAGAGAATTATTCTGGACTCTCATTTCCAGTTCCATACTATTACATTTCTTACCTAAAGCCACCCCATCCCTTCTCTGCAAATTAATTATCTTCATAGTCTTTGAGGAACCGCTGACATCTGACCGGGTAAGGCCTAGGTGGTAGGAAAACTCCTTGAGCCTTTTCTAATCAAGTAAGCCCAGTGCACACTTACCCCAGTTCTGCTGTCGTTCCTGCTTCTAGCCTAGTTCCCATCTTCAGGACTCTTCCTGTGCTCTTTGAACACTTAGTTGCCGGGGAGGTCTGTGCCAGCCCCTGACACTTCACCACTCTTCTCAGTCTCAGCTGTTGCTTTCCCTCTAAGGAGGCAGGAGGTGTGGAAGGGAGGTAACCTCATCTTCAAACAGGTTTTGCTACCTCTCCTCCCAAGAAGCAGGTTTGCCGGAAAGAAAACCCAGACTCTGGTGTGGGGGCGGGCTTTCGGATAGAGTGCATTTTCTAGGGTGGTGAGTCTCCTAAGGCAATTTGTTCTCCTTCCAAATGTCATAAAACCTGGACGCCTCTTGTTTCTTTTTTAAAAGGGGATTTAAAAAAAATTTTTTTTGTGCAAGTGTACATGTGTATGCATCTGTATAGGCACACCTATATGCACCTAAAGTTGATGTCAGATGACATCCTCTATTGAGGCAGTGTCTCTCAACTGAACCAAGAGCTTGCCTATTATACTAGTTTTAGCTAGCCAGCTTTCCCCAGGGATCCCATCCTTGCCAGGCAGATGCCACACCTGCCCAGCTTTAATGTGGGTTCTGGGAACCCAAACTTGGTCCTCATGCTTGTGTAAGTGCTTTATCTTCAGATCCAGCTCCCAGATCTTTCGATTTTGAAAGTGTCTTTCATCATAGCCTAGTTTGACCCTGAAATGTAGCGGCAGTCCTCCTGCTTCAGCTCCTGCTAGGAGCTACTTTTTATTTTTTAGATTATTTTATTTTTTATGATTAGTAATTGTGTGTCTGAGTGTATGTTAAGGTATTTGCCTGTGAACAAGCATGGAGGCCAGAAGCGGGTATTCTCTTCTGTCACTTGGCCAATTCTTTTTTTATTTTTTCTTGAGACGGGGTCTCCCTGTAGCCCCAGTTGTCCTGGAATTCACTATGTAGACCAGGCTGGCCTCCATCTCACAGAGATCTGCCCAACTCTGGCTCCTGAATGCTGGGATTAAAGGTGCCTGCCACCACGCCCAGCTCTGTCAATTCTTTAGAGGCAGGGTCTCTCCCTGAACCTCATCTCTCACTATTCATTAAGCTAGATGCCAACAAGCACCACTGATCTTCCTTTTTTCTTTTTTTAGATCTGCCTGCCTCTGCTTCCCAGTGCTGGGATTAAAAGTGTGCAGCACCATGCTCGGCTCTGCTCATTTTTTAATACAAATATTTTATTATTTTTATGTGTATGAGCGTATTGCCTGCATTTATGTAAGTGCACCTGTGTCCTGCAATGCCCAAGGTCAGAAAGTGTTGGATTCCCCTGGAACTGGAGTTATGGACAGTTGTTAGCTGACAACTGTTAACTGCTGAGCAACAACCATCTCTCCTGCCCCATCTTCATGGAGTTGGGGATACAGGCTTTTATAAGAATGCCCAGTGATGCTAGAGAGACGACTCAACAAGAGCACTGGCTGCTCTTGCAGAGAACCCAGGTTCGATTCCCAGCACCCACATGGTGGGCAACTACCTGTAACTCTAGTTCCAGGGGATCTGATGCCCTCTTCTGACTTCTGCAGGCACTGCACGACATGGGTGCACTTACACGCAGGCAATGCACTCATACACATAAAATAAGATATAAAAAAAAAATGCCCAGCTTGTGCTGGAATCTTAACTCCAGTGGTGGTTCTCTCTAGCCCTGAGAGGTACTTTTTTTTTTTTCTTTTTGAGACAGGGCCTCCTTGTAGCCCTAGCTGGCCTGGAACTTGCTATGTAGATCAGGCCGGCCTTGAACTCACAGAGATCTGCCTACTTCTGCCTCCTGAGTGCTGGAACTAAAGGTGTGCACAACCACGCTTGGGTTTTAAAAAAAACTTTATTATTTTTTTGGTCTTTTTTTGAGACAAGGTCTCCCTATATAGCCCCAGCTGTCCTGGAACTCACTATGTAGACCAGGCTGGCCTTGAACTCACAGAGATCCACCTGTCTCTGCCTCCCGAGTGCCAGAATTAAAGGCATATTATTCTTTAAGTGTATGTGTGTATTGCCTGCATGTAGGTAAGTGCACCCATGTCGTGCAATGCCTGTGGAGGTCAGAAGAGGCCACTGGATCCCCTCGGGTGGAGGACAGTTGTTAGCTGCCATGTGGGTGCTGGGATTCGAACCTAGGTCTTCTAAGAGCAACCAGTGTCCTGAACTGCTGAGCCATCTTCCCAGCCCCTTGGCTTTTTTTAAACTTTTTTTTTTTTGGTCTTTTTGAGACAGGGTCTCCCTGTAGCCCCAGCTGTCCTAGAACTCACTACATAGACCAGGCTGGCTTTGAACTCACAGAGATCTGCCTGCCTCTGCCTCCGAGTTCTGGGATTAAAGGCGAGCACCACGCCTGGCAGAAGCTACTCTTTAAAAGGAAAAAAAAAAAAGCAGGTCTTGGGTAAAAGCCTGTAATCCCAGCCCCTTAGGATGCTGAAGCAGGACTACAAATTCAAAGCCAGCTTGGGCAACTTACTAAGACTCTGTTCCAAAATGAAAAGTTAAAAGGGGCTAAAGATACAGGTTAGTGGAAGAGCACTTACCTAGCACGCATGGTAACCGCGTTCAATTCTCAGAACATGAACACATAAAAGGTAACAATGGAAACTGTGAGTGCATGACCATCTTGGGCCTACTTTTCCAAAGCGAGGAAAATTTTGAGACAAAATTTTGGGTTTCTTACACCTGTAATCCTAGCACTTCGGAGGTTGAGGCAGGAAGATTGCTGTTATGTTAGAGGTCAGCCAGGCCAGCTTGGGAGACTATCTCAAAAAAAGAACAAATAAAACAACCTGAGAAAGCAATTGATTATAAGGAAAGTTCTTGGAAAAGAAATTTAAAAAAAAAGGGCTGAGGATGAGGGAAGATAGCTTGCTGCTGAGTCAGGAGTAAGGAGAGGGAGGGAGGGAGGGAGGGAGGGAGATGACTGTGGGAGGCTGCAACAGTTATTGGAGGGAAAGGCCTGATAAGACTTGTAAAAGGAGACAAGGAGACCTTAAACAGGAAAAAAGTATTTAATACTTAACAAAATGCAAAATAAAGTACCAAAGTTACAAAACATAAATTCCTTTGGTTCAGTGAGCACACCACTATTTTCACATTCTAAACGGCTACAGACATATGCTTAAAGGGAAGTCAGATTGTCCCCCTCACACCAGATGCCGTCCTCAAACCACCGCACACCCTACAGTTACACTGTTGGCAGCTTCCATAGGGTAAGAATAGTGGAACAGCTTGGTCTGGAGAGAAAAAGGAGACCGCACATGCAGAACAAGTCGGTGGGAGGGGGGAGCTGCTGGGTCACCATTCCACTCCTGTACATGCTCCATGACGCTAAGTCCCTTCGTACAACCACACATAAATATAGACAAACCAGTGACCCTGAGCATTCCCAGGGAAGACAGAAAGAAGATAGAATCAGAGGAGAGAAAGTATGGCAGCAAGATGCCCTCCACAGAAAACCAGGGAACAGCTAGTCCTAACCCTGATTTGCAGGGGGAGGAAATGAGACCTAGAGTAATGAAATGTCTTGCCAAGACAATTTATGGCAGTATTAGAATTCCATACTTTCTTTTAATGTGAACAAAACCAGAAAGAGACAGGCAGAAACTGCCAGGCCGACTAACGCAGGGGACACATCCAGGGCTCTCATTCCAGTTCTACTATCTCGGCTAAAATGCCGATGAGACTTTATAGCCTGCCTGGGTGCCACATGAACTCTCAAAAATCACAGGTCCTCAGTTTCAGGCTTCCTGTGATTTTGGGACAGAAGGAACCAAAGAAACAGGAGGCAAGACCACCTGTTCAAGACAGAGGCTAGCTCGGTATGGTAGCACGGGCCTATAATCCAGCACCCCAGAGCATTAGGAGTTCAAGGCCAGCCTTAGTTACATACAGAGTTTGAGGCCAACCAGGGCTACATGAGTCTTTGTCTCAAAAAACTTTAAAAAAGTGAAAAACTCAATTCATGAAGACAAGCGATGAACGTTAATTCCAGGACAGACACTGGCTCTGTTCAAGACCACTACTGAAGATACTTAGATGGGGTCTACATTCTTCAGTCTTATTGTGCTTGGACAGTGGGTATATCACACTGTACCCATGGCAAACTCAACCGAGGAAAATCAGTGCAGATTTAAATAATAAAATTAAATAATAAAACTGGTCTGAAGACTGGAGAGAAAAGGCAGAAAGCCATTCTTAAGCAGCTGCTTTCTTTACTTCCTTTCTCCTCCCAGTGTTATGAAAACGGTACACCAGATCCTGGAGCAACGGAGACACAGCTGCTGACATTGTCAAACATCTCAATACATGCATCTGAGGTGGGCCAAGCCACCTTCTCCACTCTTCCCTCCCCTCCCAATTGTCATTTATTTGACGGGTAGGCTGTGGTAGATTGGGACAGTGAGATCTGACTGCACTTCTCAAAGATGGCCTCGGCTGAGAGCTTAGGTAGCCCCTGATCCAGAGGGCACTCGTCCACCAAGCTGTTCATGGGCGTTGGGGGCAGTGGAGGGTCTTCATCATCTTGACTCAATCCAGAAATCAGGGAGTTACCTGCCCTGTCCAATTCCCTGTCCACCTGTTCCCTGGATGCCCCTGCTATCTCAGGCTGCCCTGAAGGGATCTTCATGGAGTCAAAGTAAGCTGACAAGGCTTCCTGGAGTAAGGGCAGAAGTTTCTTTCGAGAGACCTGGGTGTTGCCTTGAAGATAGGTTTGGAGGTTAGGGTGGATGCTTGGAACAGGAGTCAGCTTCAAGGGTGGGGAGGTGGATTGTTCTAGGACTCCACAGATCTACAGGAGACAAGAACAGAAAATGACACGTAATGTGATATAGCAAAGGCTTCTAAGGGAGTAGTTTCCAACAGAGGAGAAAAGGGTTTTGTTTGTTTTGAGAAGGCCTCAGTATGTAGCCCTGGCTGGCCTGAAACTCACAGATTTGCCTGCTGCTGCCTCATGAGTACAGGACTTAAAGGTATGTGCCACCATCCCTGAAAAGAGGAAAAATAAATTTTTTAAAAGGTTTTTTTTTCGCTGGGCGGTAGTCCCAACACTTGGGAGGCAGAGGCAGGCGAATCTCTGTAAGTTTAAGGCCAGCCTGGTCTACAAAGTGAGTTCCAGGCCAGCTGGGGCTACAGGGAGACCCTGTTTAAAAAAAGAAAACAGGTTTATTTTGGAGCTGGAGAGATGGCTTAGTGGCTAAGAGCACTGGCTATCCTTTGACCATTCTTGACCTTTTGTGTTCCTGTCCCTCCGTCTATGAGGGAGCCAACAAAAAAAATTTTTTTTAATAAATAAAAATTTTTATTTATTATTTCATCTATCTATCTATCTATCTATCTATCTATCTATCTATCTATCTATCTATCTATCTATCATCTATCTATCTTCTATTTAATTTATTTTTACACCTACTTCCCAAATAGCACCCTTCCATAGCCTCCCTCCCTGCAGCCAACAAAAATTTTTAAGTCATCCAGACTTCAGTTTTATTGTTTGCAACAAAAATAATTTTTTTTTTTTGAGACAGGGTCTCATGTATCCAAGGATGGCCTTGAACTCACTATGTAGCCAAGGATGATCTTGAACTTCTGATCCTCCTTATCTCTACCTCCTAATGTTGGGATTATAGGTGTGTGCCTATATGCCAAGCCCAGTTCATGAGGTTCTGTGGACAAAACCCAGAGCTTTACCTATCTAGCTAGGCAAGCACTCTACCAACCGAGCTCTGTCTCCAGCCCACCTCCCACTTTTTTTTTTCTGACACAAGTCTTACATTCACTGCAGCCATGGAACCTACTACTATGTAGCCCAGGCTGGCCTTGTACTCACTGTAATCCCCCTGTCTCAGCTTCCTGTGTGCTGAGATTACAAGTATAAACCACCTTGCACAGCTAGGACATTTCTTTCTCTAAAAAAAAATTTTTTTTTTTTTTTTTTT
>NW_008333404.1:1457448-1471825 GCF_000622305.1 Nannospalax galili
AATTTATTTATTTTTGAGACAGGGCTAGCCCAGAACTTGCTATATAGGTCTGGCTGGCCTCAAATTCAAAGAGATCTGCCTGCCTCTGTCACCCAAGTGCTGCAATTAAAGGTGCGCGCCACCATACCCATTTCTATTTAGATCATATATTTTGTTTTATTGACAAAGAAACCAAAGCTCAGAGATCGTCTTGAACGAAATCATGTGGATGACGGCAGAATCTGACCTAGCTGGGTGTGGTGGCTCACTCACATGTAATCCCAGTGCTGCAGAAATATCATTGTAAGTTCAAGGCTGTGAGACCCTGTCTCAAAAATCAAAAATAGGGTTGGCGAGATTTTTTGTAAAAGCTCTTGCCGCCAATCCTGAGTTTGCACCCTGGGATGCAGGAGTGAATGGATTCCTGCAAACTGCTCTGACCTCCGTTTGTGCACAGTTGCACATGTGTGCCCACACATACACATTAAAAAACAAATTAGGGGCTGGAGAGATGGCTCAGTGGTTAAGAGCATTTGTTGTCCAATCATGAGGACTGAAGTTCAGATCTTAGCACCCATGTTGGGCTTTGGCTGTAACTCCAGCTCCAAGGGATTCAACATCATCTTCTGGACTCCAGGGAACAGGTACATATATGTATACATACACTCTCAAAGACACAAAGATACACACATAAGTTTTAAAAACATACAAATACACATACACACATTTAGAAAACCCTTCTGGGGGGCTGGAGAGATGACTGAGTGGTTAAGATTGCTCTTGCAGAGGACCTGGGTTCTATCCACAGCACCCACATGGCAGTTAACAACTGTTCAAAACTCCAGTCCCAGGGGATCTGATGCCCTCTTCTGACCTCTGTGAGCACTGCACAACACAGGTGCACTTACATGCATGCAGGCAATATACTCATACACATAAAGATAAGACTCAAAGCAAGGTCTTCTAACACAGAGCTGTAGAACAGAGGTACACACAGGCCTTTTGACCCTAAGGGTTGGAGAAGGAGTGGGGACTTACTGTCATTTGAAGTGCCACATGGGGACAGAAAATAGCCAATTGCCGCACTGGCTCACTGTGAGAGTTGAAAAAGATAGTCATAGCGATCACAGCATCATAGCTGTGAGTCTGGCAGAAAGTACTGAGATCTGCAATGAGGTCTGAACGCTGCAGAAAAGCCTGGAAGGAAAGAAATAAGAGTGGTGAAGCTACAGCCAGACACTTTGTTGCAACCAGAACTCCCCACAAGTTGTGCAGCACTAAGATGCTATGTAGCATTCACTGCGCTATATCACACAATGGCAGAAGCAGGAAAACATGGACTTTGCATTAAGGCAGCACTGTTTTGATAATCAGCTCTATTACATTACCTATTAGGTTAAGGACTTACAGTTACCACCTGGACCTAAATTTCCTCAAATAAAATAAGGAGACATTTACCAAACAATTGTGGGGTTTTTTGGTTTTATTTTATTTTTTGAGACGGGGTCTCCCTATAGCCCAGTTGGCCTGGAGCTCACTATGTAGACCAGGGTGGCTTTGAACTCACAGCAATCTACCTGCCTCTGCCTTGTGAATGCTCGGATTAAAGCTGAGCGCTGCAATGACCAGCTCCAAACAATTGTTTTAAGAATTAAAACTTGAGGAGGCTGGAGAGATGGCTCAGCGGTTAAGAACACTGGCTGTTCTTGCAGAAGACCTGGGTTCGAATCCCAGCACCCACATGGCAGCTAACAACTGTCTATAACTCCAGTTCCAGGGGATCCGACAGCCTCTTCTGTCCTCCACAGGCATTGCATGACACGGGTGGACTTAACTACATGCAGGCAATACACATAAAAATAATAAATAACATATTTAAAAAAGAATTAAAACTTGTCTACATAGCAAGTTTCAGGTCAGTTGAGTCTACGGGAAGATGCTGTTTCAAAAACCAAACAATCCCACCCCCATACAAAACCAACATAAGGGGTACCTGGAGATGTAGTTTAGTGGTAGAACAAATGCTCAGCATGTACGAAGCTCTGAATTCAAATCCTAGCATGTATACATATACCCCTCCCCCGAAAAATGGGATAATGTATGTAATGTGCCTGACATCCTCGAGCTTTCTTGATCTGTGATCTTTGTCATAGGACTGGAGATAGTTCAGCATTAAGAGCACTTACTGCTATTCCAGAGGACATGGATTTAGTTCTCAGCACCCATAGGGTGGCTAACAACCATCCTTAACTCCAGTTCCAGGGAATCTGATACCCTCTTCTGCCTTCTGAGGGCACTTCAGGCACCTGGTACATTTATATGCAGACAAAATACTCATACACATAAAGTGAAAGTAAATAAAAAATTTTGTCATGTATTTTTATTCTATAACAGAAAAATATAGTGCATAAGTAAAAAGAGGTGTGGTAATCTATCTTTGACTTTTTCTTCTTTGCTAATCTCAGTTATCCAAATTTTTATGCAGTATTTCCTCCAAAATATAGTAATATGACCTATTTCAAATCAGGGTTTTCCCCTATCCTTGGCCTTCCTATTTTGTTTGTTTGTTTTTTTTTTTTTGGTCTTTTTGAGACAAGGTCTCCCTGTAGCCCCAGCTGGCCTGGAACTCACTATGTAAACCAGGCTGGCCTCGAACTCACAGAGATCCACCTGCCTCTGCCTCCCGAGTGCTGGGATTAAAGGCGTGCGCTGCCATGCCCAGCTATCTATTTTGTTTGTTTTTGATCTCCCTGTAGCCCCTGCTGGCCTTTAGTAGAAGAAGATCCCTGTGTAGAGTATGAGAGTATATTCCCAGCACTGGCAAGGCAAACAGGGCAGATCTCTGTGAGTTCAAGGCGAGCCTGGTCTACATAGTGAGTTCCAGGCCAGTTGGGGCTACAGGGAAACCCTGTCTCAAAAAAAGACAAAAAAAAAAAAGAAAGAAAAGAAATACTATTATTAAAGTTACATTCATCCACCCATTCAACATGTTCACTGTACGCCAGGCACTGTCACAAAAAGGTGCCAAACAGAGGAGAGATGAAAGAAATGGCTGTTTGCAGTGGAGCTGATAAACTAGCAGAAGAAGTTAAGTAAAGACATTACACAAAAAAGCCATGAAATATCTCAGTGTCGAGTGCTATGAATGTCTAAAGCTGTCAGATACTTTTGTTTTGATTTTGTTTTTCTTTTTAGAGAAAAACTTGGAACTTGGAATCCTCCTGCCTCATCCTCCCAGGGCTAGAATTATAGGTGTATGTCGCCATGCCTACCAAGCTAAGGATATCATTTCAGTTAATGGTTCAGGAAAAGCCTTGCAAAACAGGATATATCTGGGCTGAGGGCTAAATGATAAGGAACCAGCTCTGAAGAGAATCACAACACTAAGGCTGTGAGCAGAATGGTCAGAAGAGCAGAAAGACAATGGGTGTGACTATAGCACTGTGAGCACTGGGAAGAGACAGCAGCACCCTGTAAGGAGGAAAGTCTCTAGAGGTAAGATGGGACATGGAGCAAGGAGTGCCTGGACAGGATCTAATTTACATCTTCTGTAGTTACAGATAGTTGTTAGATGCCATGTGGGTGCTGGGAACTGAACCCAGGTCCTCTGCAAGAACAGTCAGTGCTCTTATCTGCTGAGCCACCTCTCCAGGGTGCCCCCGCACCTTGAGACAGAGCCTTACTACATAACCCTGGCTGGCCTGGAACTCACTATGTAGACAAAGCTGGCCTCAAACTCTCTGAGATCTGCCTGCCTCTGCCTCCTGAATGCTGGGATTAAAAATGTGTGTCACCATTTTTATCTTTTTAAAAAAGATTTCTAAAAAATTATGTATGTATATGTGTGCTTGAGTGAGTTTATGTGCACCAAGTGCATGCAGATGCCAACTGGAGTTATGGGTGGTTATGAACCATGTGCTTTCGGGTGTTGGGAATCCAAACTAGGTCCTCTACAAGAGCAGTAAGTGCTCTTAACTGCTGAGCCGTCTCTCCAGCCCTGTGCTTTATATCTTTAAGATCCTCCTACAGCAAGATATAGTAGCTCAAGCCTGTAATTCCAACACTTCAGTGGTTAAGAGCACTGGCTGCTCTTGCAGAGGACCTAGATTCAGTTCCCAGTGTCCACATGGCAGCTCACAACCATCAATAACTCCAGCTCCAAGGGATCTGATGCCCTCTTCTGGCCGCCACAAGCACCGCACACACAAGTGCACTTATATGCATGTAAAACACCATAAACATAAAATTTAAAAAATAAATAAGGGGCTGGAGAGATGGCTCAGCGGTTAAGAACACTCATTGTTCTTGCAGAAGGTCCAGGTTTGAATCCCAGCACCCACATGGCAGCTAACAACTGTCTGTAACTCCAGTTCCAGGGGATCTGACAGCCTCTTCTGTCCTCCGCAGACTTTGCATGACACGGTGCACTTACCTACATGCAGGCATAACACTCATATACATAAAATAAAAATAATAAAAAAATGTATTAAAAATAAATAAATAAATAAATCGGGGGGCTGAAGCTAGCTGGTTCAGTGGTTAAGAACACTGGCTGCTCTTGCAGAGGACTGGGATTTGGTTCTCAGCACCCACATGGTGGCTAAAAACCATCAGAAACTTCAGTTCCAGGTAATTCAATGCCCTCTTCTGGCCTCTTCGGACATTGCACACACATGGTACACCTACATACATGCAGACAAAAACATAAAACAAACAAAATCACTGGTTGCTATGTGGAGAATGATTTCTAGGAGTATAAAAGTGAAGTGGAGGCACAGAAACTAGTCCACAGGCTACTGGAGCAGCACAGTGAGAGATGACACATTATGGGGATCGTAAGAGAAAGGGAAACAGGTAGACAGGTACCAAGATGTTCTAGAGTGAGCCAAGAATGAGGCACAAGGTTTCATGTGTAATTAAAGCTGTTCCCTTCCCAGTGACTGGCAATTTGCTCTTACCTCCAGATCCATGTATACTGCACTGATAGCCACCTTGGTGCCTTGTCTGTAGATGGTCTTCTGGTCTTTTCTCAGCATCTGCTCAGTGGTCAGTCCTAGAAAGTACACATGAAACTAGAAGTTAAATGGGGGATCTAAGTTCCAACACCAGGATGGTAAAGACAAGGAGAGGGAAAATAGTTTCTCTTGGGGACAATGAACAGGAGAAATAATTGAAGATGTAATTATATTATGAATTAAATAACTGAGTCTTAACAGTTAAATGGTTAACCTTTAGAGAAAGGGACTTTACTAAAGTCCCCTTTACCAAAGGCACATGCCTTTAATCCTAGCATGGGAGGCAGAGGGAGGGGGATCTCTGAGTTGGATGCCAGCCTGGTCTACATATCAAGTTCTAGGTCAGCCAGGGCTACACAGTAAGACCCTGTGTCAAAAAAGAAAAATAGAGGCTTTTACTTTTAGTCTCTATCCCCCTCTCCTAATCCTACCTACCCCCCCCCCTTTTTTTTTAAATCTTTTTTAGACAGGGTCTCCTTGTAGCCCCAACTGGCCTTGACGTCACTTTGTAGACCAGGCTGGCCTTGAAGTCACAGAGATTCGCCTGCCTCTGCCTCCACACTTCTGGGGTACCCCCAGCTGGCCTGGAACTATGTAGAACAGGCTGGCCTTGAACTCACAAAGATCTGCCTGCCTCTGCCTCCCAAGTGCTGGGATTAAAGGGTACACAACCACGCCCGCTGACCTTGAACTTTTGATCTTCCTGCCTTGGCCTCCCAAGTGCTGGGATTAAAGGGTACACCACCATGCCTGCTGACCTTGAACTTTTGATCTTCCTGCCTTGGCCTCCCAAGTGCTGGATCAGTGTGTGCTACCATACCCAGCCTTCCCCATCCTAATCAAGAGTCAGGACAGAACAATCTGATAAATACTGATCAGTTCATGAGCAGGCACATGGGTTTCTTTCTGCCCTGAAGCTTACATCACTTTCATGTTCAGAAATTGTTCTGACGGCTTTCAAGAGATGATGTTCAAGCTTGCCCACCTGCTTTAGAATGTGGGAGAAGGGGGAATTCAGCTTGGCACTTCATACCCGATACATCAAACTTTGCCTTTTGTAGAGAATCAAAGATGTCATTTCTCTCAGGCAGATCTGGGAAGAGGGCCTCCAGTTTCTCCACATATTTGCTGTCCTTTAGGGTTGCCTTTCCAATTTTGGGGTCCATGTTGACACAGTCCAGGATGATGGTTCCTATAAGGGAGAATGCAGAACTGGAATTCTGTGAGTGGACTCTCTAGTTATAGCCACTAGCACAGAGAGACATTTCCAAGCTCAAATCAGACAGAGTACAGATGTGCGGAGCAAATGCACTGAAGACAAAACTGGAACTGGTCATGTTCTGAGTGTGACCTCCCAAAGTAAAATGCAGGCAGGGATGTAGAAAGGAAAAGATGCCCGAAATCCCTTAGAGACGTCACAACCTCAGAGGAGGGACATTTCCTCAGAAGGCTGAATTCCAGCAAAGAATCTTGATGTTGGAAGGAATCCCTAGTCTAATCTAAGCTAGTCAGTCTCTTTCTCATAAAACGGAAAAAATGAGATCAAGAAAGGTTAAGAGAGCTGCTCAAGGGCGTATAACTATTTCCTGGTAGAACTGATATCAGAACTGTTTCCTGTTCTTTGAGTAGTTCTTCCATTAAACTATGCTGCCAATAAGAATGTCAAGGTCAGTTGTCCCCTGCTTCCTTTCCACCTTCTCCAGCAAAAATCCCCAGGTAGTTAAACAGTACCTAATTATTCCCTGAAGGAACCCTTGCCCATTGGTATGTGCTGTATGGCTTTGAGCACAGCCTGGCTGAAAGAGTCTAGACTGCTGCTCTCTTCTTTCTTAGGCAAGGGAACAGAGGAATCACTCAGGTCCCAACTTCAAACTGCTGCCCTTACCATGCAGAAGGGCTGCAGTTTGTCTGTCCAAGATCTCTGGTGCCTCCTGCAGGATTCTCTCTGCCACCAGGGTAGCACAGGACCCTACCAGCTCAACTGAAACATGACAGGGAGGGCAGGATTTCTGCTCAATTGGTCGATGGTCCAGCACCTCTGCCACTGCCTCTTCCAGAGCTGCATCACTTCTGGAAGAGAAAGGACAGTTAAGTAGGTAGAGTGCACTCCAGCTCCTTCGAACCAATGTCCAATTTGCAGCCATGAAGCAAAGTGCAAGTGTCTTAGGCAAATACATAGACCTTCAGTTACTTTTCCCTCTGTGTCCACTTCTTTCCACTTTTTAACGTTACATCGGAAATTTAAGTGAATTTCTTGGAGCAGCTGCTACAAATATCTACATGTTTATTGTTCTTTAGGATTGCCTTTCCTACTCAACACAGAATCCTGCTTGTTCCCCTGAATTCTAATTAGGTTACCAGGTCTAGGGCTTTTAACTATGCTTTCCTTTCCAGCCCTTGCCATCTGCTCCCTCATACTTTATGCCCAGCTGTGCAAACCAAATTCCAGTTCCCCTATGTTATTCCATGCCTGGCTTTGCCTCTATCAATTACTCTGCCTGCAATGCCCTTCTTAGCTACCTTCCCACCCCATTCAGGAACAAACACCTAGTCCTCCTTTAAGACTGGGCTCAAGGGTCAGTTCCTCTAAAAAAACCTACCTGCTGCCGTCAGTTTTCCTCTAGCCTGATGCATCATTCTATGTTCACTACATCAAGTCCTTACTGTCCTCTAGAGTGATGGTTATCATTTGCCTCTAGCACCCATTACAATAATCTATTAGCCTAGTTCCTTCTTCCTGACTGAAAGCTCATGAAAAAAGGGGTTGTCATCTTCATCCACTTCAGAAAAAGGTTTTAATAAGTGAATTCATGGATGGCATCCATCACTTCTGGCTATAACCACAGTGTGCTCAAGAGAAAAATACACATTTTAGGAAAAGCAGGAGCCAGACACATTTAGACAAGTCTCAGACTTATGTTGCTTTCTGGCAGCTTTCTCTAGTCTTAAATTAGAAGTGGAATTATTATAGATGTACACATTTGTTAAACAGACATGAGTGAGATATTTATAGTCTACCAGAATACAGTATTCCCTCGACTACACAGTGAGTCTGAAGCCAGCCTGGGCTACATGAAACCTTGTTTCAAAACAAAAACTGACAATGGAGGCAGATCTCAGTTATTTTTTGGTATGAACTCACCATATTTTTAAATTTCTTTTTATTATGGTCCATGCCTTTATGTCATATGCATCATATAACTGACAATATTTTTTATAGGTTTTTGTATAATGAATAGGACCCATCAATTATAATTAGCCTGTGAGCTCCCTGGAAGCAAATCTCTTCCTTTCTTTCTATGTCATTCATCAGAGTCTAATACAGCACACGATAAGTATCAATTTAATTGATTTAATTTCCATCTACTTACTTGGGCAAGACATGATGGTCAACAAGGATAAGCGTGAGTTGGCCAGCCTGGTGTAATGCGTGGAGGTCAATCTCATCCCGAAAAATCAACACTGTCTCTGGAATCTGAATCTTTTGAAGGAAGAAGACGTTGTCACCTCGTAGAGGAAGTTCAGAACGTTTTATATTTAAAACTGGTATGAAGATTTCTTCTGCTTCAGTTGTCTGGTAAGGGAATTGAAAAGAAGGTATCACAATGTTCTGAAATAGGCAAGAAAAATAAAAAAGACTGGACTGGGAGTGTAGCTCAGGCTGAGTTCAAACCTCCAGCCTCCACACACACAGAAGAAATGACTGAAGGAGACATATCTTGGGCAAGTTACCACTTTCTCAATTTCTTACCAAGTCCATGAAAAAGATGACTTTCGTTGTTTTTAGATACTAGGGAATCAAACCCCAGGCACTGAACATGCTAAGCACATGTTCAGTGGATGGTTCTTCCCTTCCATCTTCTTAGCAATAGAATGAAAATCAACAAGATAACGCATGGGAAGACATGGGTACAACTTCATGCTGCAGGAAGAGATCACCAGTCCTTAAGCGTTAATCTGGGCTGGCAGGGATGTAGCTCAGTTGGTAGAGTGCTTGCCTAACATGCATGAGGCCCTGAGATTCCTAGCACTGCATAAACCGGAGGTGGTGCTCTATGTCTATAATCTCAACACTCAGGAGCCAGGGGCAGGAGAATCAGACATTCAATGTCATCCTCAGCTACTTGGTAAGTTCAAGGCCAGCCTAGGATGCATGAAACCCTGTCTCACATACACACAAAAAAACCAAGGCAGAGACAGGTGGATCTCCGTGAGTTCAAGGCCAGCCTAGTCTACAAAGTGAGTTCCAGGCCAGCTGGGGTTACAGGGCAACCCTGCCTCAAAAAGACCAAACCAAACCAAACAAGACCAAAACAAAAACAAAAAAACGAAAAAAAAAAAAAAAAACCTGGGTAAGAAACACACTAGGTCAATGACAGGGATAAGGAACTCAATAACAAAACTATGATTTACATACTCCTCAAACAGATTTATTCATTTCAGATAGGAACACAACAAAATTAAGGTAGCTAACTCTTTATTATTTTCATGTATGCATAGGTGCAGATGCATAGGGACTCATGTATGCATGTGTGTGAGGGCCAGAGGACAACCTCTGTGGTATCATTCCCCAGGCATTAGCCACCATTTTTTTTTTTTTTTTTTTTTTTTTTGGTCTTTTTGAGACAGGGTCTCCCTGTAGCCCCAGCTGGCCTGGAACTCCCTATGTAGACCAGGCTGGCCTTGAACTCACAGAGATCTGCCTGCCTCTTCCTCCCAGGTGCTGGGACTAAAGGCGTGTGCTACCACACCTGGCCCTTTTTTTTTTTTATTTTGAGCAAGATCTCCCACTGCCCTGGAACTCACCAAGCAGGCTGGCTGACCACTGAGCCCCTGTCTGCCTCCCCAGCATATGCCACCACATCTGGCCTTTTTAAACTAATTTTTGTTTTATGTGTACGGGTGCTTTGACTAAACATATATAAACCACTTGCGTGCAGTGCCCAGAGGCCAGAAGAGGGCGTCGGATCCCCCAGAATTGGAGTTACAGGTGGTTGGTTGTTAGCTGCCATGTGGATGCTACTGAGCCAGCTCTCTAGCCCCCACCGTTTTTTTTTTTTTTAAAAGGGGATTCTGAAGATCATCCTCAGGTTCTCATGTTTGCATAGCAAGCATTTTATTGACTGAGCTATCCCATCCCACACCCCAAACACCCCAACTTTCTTCTTTTTTTATGAAACTTGCCTCCCCTCCTAAGGACTTACAGGTGTGTTACATCACACCATGCCAAGACTTAACTTCAGTTTAGTCATGGCTATATTGTAAGTGGCAGAGTTGGGTCCTGAATCCAGATTTTCTCATTGTAAGGGACTGCTTCCTGGTACTCACTTTTGTTAGGTAGAAAGCCAGGGCAAGAGCAGACACCATGGAGTCTAAGTCACAGGCTTCATTTCCCAGTACAACATGTAAAGGCCGGGACTCCTGGAGAGGAAGAAGAAATATCCATCATTTCACCACCTGATATAAGTGGGCTTCACACACATCTTCTCACTGTCCTTCAGAGACAGGGCCCAAGCAGTTCGGCTAAGCTTTAAGCAGTTTTACACATATCCAGTTGGCAGAAAAGTATTCTTTCCTGTCTACTAACTTGTGTTCTTGAATGTGAGACAGGGTCTCCCTGTAGCCCCAGCTGTCCCGGAACTATGTAGACCAGGCTGGCCCTGAACTCACAGAGACCCACCTGCCTCTGCCTCCCGAGTGCTGGGATTAAAGGCGTGCACCACCATGTTCGGCATTAAAAGGTTTTTAAAATTTAAAAACAAATAGCTGAGCCCGTTATGGTAGTGTACCCCTTTAATCCCAGTACTCAGGAGGCAGAGACAGGAGGATCTCTGTGAGTTCCAGGCCAGCTGGGGCTACAGGGAGACCCTGTCTTAAAAAGACCAAAAAAAGGAAAAATAAAAAAGAATCTGGGCTTGATGGCGCATGATTGTAATCCCAGTGCTGAGTAAATGGAGACAATCCTTAGGGCTCTCTGGCCAGTCAGCCTAGCCTAAAAAGTGAGCCAAGTACCAGTGAGAGATCCTGTCTCAAAAAAATACTGTGGACAAGCTCTTAAGGATAATCCAAGGTTGACCTCTGGCCTTACATATACTCTCATACATGTGCATTCACAGTACTTTATACCCACAAAGAATATGTCACAATGAAACCTATTACTTTTCCTTTTTACTGTGTGAGTGTGCGGGTGCGTGCGTGCATGCAGGCACCACAGTGCTTTGTGGAGGTCAGAGGACAAATTGTGGGAGTTCATTCTCTCCTTCCACCACGTGAGTCTGGGGAATTAAACTGACAGGCTTGGCAACAAGCACCAGTGAGCCATCTCACTGGCCCCATACCCATTACTTTGCACGGTAACCTAAGAAAGTAAATAAATAACCTATAATAAAATAGTTACTGCTGGAACTTTTTTAGGGCTGTTTGGTTTTGTTTTGTCTTATTTTGTTTTAGAGGGGGCATCGCTTTATAGCCCAGGCTGGACTTGAATGCACCTACTTCAGCCCCATTCATAAATAATGCTGGGATTACTAACAGACATGAATCTATCTGGCTTAGAAAAAGGTTATTTATGGGGACTGGAGAGATGGCCTAGAGGTTAGGAAACCAGCTGCATTTCTAGAGGACTGGGGTTTGAGTCCCACCACCACATGGCAGCTAACAACTGTCCATAACTCCAGTTCCAGGAGAATCTGATGCCACCTTCTGACTCTGTGGGCTTTGAACGACACGAGTGCACTTATACACATGCAGGCAATACGCTCATACACATAAAATAAGAATAATAAAATATCTCAAAAAGACCAAAAAAAAAAAAAGAATAAAACATTTTTAAAAAAGAAAAGAATATTTATTTAAATGAATTTGTGTGTGAACATGAGCCACAATGCACATCTGGAGGCCAGAGGACAACCTCAAGTCCTCTCCTTTTACCTTGCTTGAGGTAAGGTCTCTTCCTTACCACTGCTGCCTACGAGCTTCCATGGATTCTCCCATCTGTGTCCCATCTTGCAGTAGGGGCACTAGGATTCCAGATGCGAGCTATTACATATGGATGAACATGGGTTCAGTAGATTGGCTCCTGTCCTCACATTGCATGTATGTGAATACACCCATGTCGTGCAATGCTGCAGAGGTCAGAAGAGGGCTTTGGAGTCCCCTCGAACT
The DNA here is from genome assembly GCF_000622305.1 of Nannospalax galili. Classification (NCBI taxonomy): domain Eukaryota; kingdom Metazoa; phylum Chordata; class Mammalia; order Rodentia; family Spalacidae; genus Nannospalax; species Nannospalax galili. The sequence goes on from NW_008333404.1 coordinate 1,469,607, forward strand.
GGAGTTAAGGATGGTTTGTAGTTGCATGTGGGTGCTGGGAATCGAACCCAGGTCCTCTGCAAGAGTAGTTAGTGCTCTTAACCACTGAGCCATCTCTCCAGCCCTGGAACTTTCTTTTTTTTGGGGGGGGGGTCTTTTTGAAGCAGGGTCTCCCTGTACCCCCAGCTGTCCTGGAACTCATTATGTAGACCAGGCTGGCCTTGAACTCACAGAGATCCGCCTGCCTCTGCCTCCCAAGTGCTGGGACTACAGGCATGCGCCACAATGCCCAGCATGGAACTTTTATTTTTAACACTATGAAAAGTCCACTGAGGAGGGAGGGATAGTTGCTATTATTAACATCTATCTCCATAGCTAAGAGTCTCAAACATATTTAGACTACACTGTCTACAATAGCAGAGACAGAGTTTGGTGGTTTTGTTTAAACATATGAGGGAGCCAGGGATTATTCCAATACCTATGCATGTATTAACTCATGATTTAGTCCTGGAGACAACCCAATAAGGTAGGTACCTCAAGAATTACTATTGGCCAAGTGTGGTGGCACATGCCTTTAATCCCAGCATTTGAGAAACAGAAGCAGGTAGATCTCTGTGAGATGGAGGCCAGCCTGGTCTACATAGTGAATTCCAGGCAAGCTGGGGCTACAAACAAAACAAATTAAGAATTAGTACTATCAAGCTCGGTGAAATGGCACATTCCTGTAATCCTAGCAACTTGGGAGATGGAGGTAGGAGGATCAAGAATTCAAGTCTAGCTTCAGCTGCATACTGCGTTCAAAGCCAGCCCAGGCTATAAGAGAACCTGTTTAAAGAATTATGGGATGGAGACGGCTCAGCAGTTAAGAGCATTGGCTGCTCTTGCAGAGAATCTGGGTTCAGTTCCCAGCACCCACATGGCAGCTAACAACCATCTCTAACTCTGTTTCAGGGGCTCTTATGTCCTCTTCTGACTGGGCATTGTGCAAAATGGGTGCACTTACACAGGCAATACACTCATACACATAAAATAAAAATGAATATTGCTGGGCATGGTGGCACACGCCTTTAATCCCAGCACTTGGGAGGCAGAGGCAGGTGGATCTCTGTGAGTTCAAGGCCAGCCTGGTCTACATAGTGAGTTCCAGGATAGCTGGGGCTACAGGGTCTCACTTTTTGGTCTTTTTGAGACAGGGTCTCCCTGTAGCCCCAGCTGTCCTGGAACTCACTATGTAAACCAGACTGGCCTTGAACTCACAGAGCTCTGCCTGCCTCTGCCTCCCGAGTGCTGAGATTAAAGGCGTGTGCCACCACACCAGGCCCTCTTTCTTCACTTTTTAAGACAGGGTCTCACTATGTAGTCAATAATGAGTAGCCTGGAACTCACTATGTAGACCAGGTCTCACACTCACATAGATCCCCATTTCTGCCTTCAAAGTGCTGGGATTAAAGGTGTATGCCATCATGCCCTGCCTTGTTTTATGTTTTAGGTTTTTTTTTATATTTTGGTTTATTGTTATCTTATGTGTATGAGCATTTTGCCTGCATGGAAATAGGTACACCATGTGCATGCAATGTCCATAGAAGCCAGAAGAGGGCACCAGATCCCCTGGGACTAGAGTTACAGATGGTTGTTAGCTGCCATGTGGGTACTGGGAACCAAACCCAGGTCCTCTGCGAGAGCAGACAATGCTCTTCTTAACCACTGAACCATCTCTCTAGCCCCCTTGCTTGTTTTTGATCTTTTTGAAAAGATAGGGTCTCTCTTTAGCCACAGCTGGCCTGGAACTCACTATGTAGACTAGGCTGGCCTCTATCTCACAGAGATTCATCTACCTCTGCCCCCCACATGCTAGGATTAAAGGTGTGTACCACCATGCTTAGCACTTTTATCTTTTTTTTTTTTTTTTTGGTCTTTTTGAGACAGGGTCTACCTGTAGCCCCAGCTGGCCTGGAACTCCCTAGGGAGGCCCGGCTGGCTTTGAAACGCCTGCCTCTGCTCCTAAGTACAGGGATTATCAGGAAGATCTTCCTGTTTCAGTCTTGAGTGCTTGAGATGACAGGTATGAGCTACTATGCCCAGCTTAGTGGTAAGGATTTATTTAGTATCCCCTGACTTGTTCTGTGCTCCATGTGTTTGACCCTGGGATATGTTGTAAGCCCCTCTCTCCAGCCTGCTTCTAGCTGGGACCATTTGTGATAGGGCAGGCTGTGTTGATGTCTGTCTCTTAGTTAGGTTGA
>NW_008333404.1:1471939-1495107 GCF_000622305.1 Nannospalax galili
TTCTGACCTCTGTGGGTCTTGTACAACACAGGTGCACTTAACATACATGTAGGTACAACACTCATACATATAAAATAATAAAATATTTTTAAAAAGTAATTATATCATCGTCATTATTATTTTCCAGTATTTGAGACTGAATCTAGGGCCTTGCATACACTAGGTAAGCACTCTGTTTCTAAGCTCTGAGACAGGGCTTGCTATGTAGCCCAGACAATCCTCAAATTTTCCATCCTCCTACTTCTGCTTTCCTAGCACTGGGGTTACAGGCATGCACTATCATGCCTAGTTTATGTGCTGTTGGAGACTGAAACCTGGGCTGTACATGCTAGGCAAGAGCTCTAGCAACATAGCTATATCCCCAGTCTCTCACTAGTTCACTCTTTAAATATTACTGTATGTGCATGTATACACACCTGCACATGCCATGGTGCATGTGTGGAGGTCAGAGGACAACATGAGGGAATGGGTTCTCTCCTTCTACCACGTGAGTTCTGGGGATCAAACTCAGGTTGTCAAGCTTAGTGACAAGTGCATTTATCTGTTGAACCATCTTGCCAGGCCCACCAGTTTACTTTTGAACTTCTCAGTTTGTTCTCAGTGAAGGCTGGATGAGAGGGAGAAAGCAAGATATACCAGTCATAGCAGGATTTCTTCATTTTAACACTGTTGTTATTTTGAGCTGGCTAAGCCTTTGCTGGAGGGGCTGTCCTGCATATTATAGGACATTTGGCAGGCTCTCCAGCCTCTACCCAATAGATACAGATAGCAATACAGTCATAACAAATAAACACTTGATAAACCTGTAGGAGGCAAAACTGCCCCAGTTGAGAACTACAGCATTCTAAGTAGCAGCAGGCAAGGTGAAAATCCATGCTGATTTCCTTGTCAGGGATGATTTGCTAGGCAAAGAGTTTAGTGAAGCAGAAAAGGGTGCAGAAGACTAAGACATAGCAAGGGGCAGTTATCAAGTACTGCAACTTTAGGAAAGAAACCGAAAATCATCTTCTTTATTATCCTTCCTCTACCAGAAAGCCAGAGCAATTTTAGAAGACTTCTGGTGGTAGAAATGGCCACATCCAGTTATTAGATAGATCTCTGTTTCTGTTTTGTAGTGCTGAGAATTGAACTTAGGGACTCATGCATGCTAGGCAAACCCTCTACCACTGAGCTATGTTCCCAGCTCATAGATAGGCTTCTGTCTGTTTTTATGCACTCTCTTCCCCATTTCTTATTCCTACCACTAGAAAGAGATATTTGCCAAGCCTCAGGGTCACCTAAAGGGCATTTGCCCTCAGGATTTCCCCATGCCCATTTCTCCAGTCCTACTTCAAGAATATGGGGCCATGCTGGGCATGGTGGCGTACACCTTTAATCCCAGCACTTGGGAGACAGAGGCAGGTGGATCTCTGTGAGTTCAAGGCCAGCCTTGTTTCAGGCCAGCTGGAGCTACAGGGAAACACTGTTTCATTAAAAAAAAAAAAAAAAAAAAAAGGATATGGGGCCTTTGGGCCAGCTGAGTAGGTAAAGGTACTTGCAACCAAAGCCAGAAGACATGAGTTCAGTCTCTGGGTCCCACATGGTGAAAGAACTGACTCCTCCCCTAAATTGTCTTCCATACTGTGGTACATACACACCCACATCCACAATACATAAACAAATAAAAGTATTGAACCCAGGTGTGGTGGTTCATGCCTATAATCCTAGCACTCAGGAGTCTGAGGCAGGAGGATTACCAGTTTGAGTCTAGCCTGTGCTATGTGAAGCTGTCTCAAACAAGGGGCTGCAGAGATGGCTCATTTGCTGCTCTTGAAAAGGTTCCAGCACCCAGGTGACCGCTAACAATGTCGTAACTCCAGTTCCCCGCTTCTGGTCTTCTCAGGCATTTTCTACAAGTAGTGGCACTTATAGACATACAGGCAGAACACTCATATACAAAAAATAAAAAGACGGTTGGGATTTAGCTCCGTGGTAGAGCGCTTGCCTAACAAGTGCCAGGCCCTGGGTTTTTAGTCCTCAGCTCGGGGGGGGGGGGAGACAAAATAACAAAAAGAAAATGAATTTAAAAAAAATTTGAGTGGGGCTTGTTGGCACACACCTGTAGCCCCAGCACTTGGGCGGCAGAGGTAGGCAAATCTCTGTGAGTTCAAGGCCAGCCTGGTCTACATAGTGAGTTCCAGGTCAGCTGGGGGCTACAAGGAGACCCTGTTTCAAAAAGACCACCAAAAAAAAAAAAAAAAAAAAATTGAAAGTCAGACAACAAAACACACCAGGGCTAGAGATGTAGTTCAGTTGTTAGAGTGTTTGCCTATCACCCAATTAGTCCTGGTTCAATCTCCCAGCACTACATAAACCAGGCACAGTGGTGTATGCCTATAGTCCTAGATCTTGGGAGGTAAAATCAGGAAGATCAAAAGTTCAGCTACATAGCATGCTCAAGGCCAGGCTGGGCTACATGAGATTCTGTGTCAAAGGAACAAAAACAGAGTAAGCTAGAAAGAGAGAGAGAATGAGATAATAAATGTCTGAATGACAGATATGTGGAGCACCCTGATTTGATCACTCCACTGTGTGTGTATGACGCGGGCCCATTCAGAAGGAACAGCACTGGGAAAGTCTTTTTAATACTGAAATCGTTTTTTGTTGATGTTTTGGTTTCACTTCAAACTCAGAATCCTCCTGCCTGAGTCTACCTAGCACTGGAGTTACGTGTGTACACCACTGTACCTGCAACACTAAGTAAATTCTTTTCCAGGGCAATAAGAGAACTCTGTGCCCAAGACCCCAGTCATATAGTATAACAATACCTTTGATTTCTATAGGCCAGTCTGGCCTTGAACTCACAGAGATTCGCCTGCCTTTGCCTCCAGAGCATTTCCTTTGACTTCTAATTCCTCCTCCTGAAACTAGAGAAAGCCTCTTTGTTCTCTGGACACCAAATGCCCAGATGGCCGTGGACCAAAGTGACAGCAAAGTCCTCGTGGTAAGCGGATGCAGAGATAATTTATTCACTGAAGCACTAAGAGGGTTGTAAACATGAGGGACCGTATACACTGCCTGGAGAAAAAGGGGGGGGGGTGGGCAGGAAGCACAGCAAGGGTCCTAGGAGGGTTTTAGAGAGCATTTCCCAAATTGTGTTATAATAGTGCTGCTTCATTCAAAGAGGCAACTGAATCAGGATCAGCCAAATCTCCAGCATGGAAGGAAGGCAAAGAAAAGCAGAAAGAGGGACTACACAACTTCATGGCATTGAGGGGAGGAGAAATGGTCTAGAGAGAAAGGTTAGTATCTACCCTGATGCTCAGCCAAGCCCAGGCAGCAGGCAACAGGAATGCTCTGGACTTGAGCAAGTCTTGGACCTGGGTTGACAAAGGGAGGTGGCAGTAGCATTCTTTTCTTTCCCCACCCCCATCAGCACCCACCATTCCCCAGCCTTAACTGGACTATTCACCGCCCCCAAATCACGATATGCACATTCCCTATCTGCCCTTTCTTTGCACTATTTGTTTTCTAGAAGCAGCAGACTTACCACATGGAGAGATCACAGACTAGGGTTGAATCCCAGCTCTGCTTCTTACTTGATATGGGACTCTGGTTTCTCTAAGCCCTGTTTTTCCTACATAAAAAGGAGGATAGGGCTAGTACAATGGCTCAGTGGGTAAAGGCACCTGCTATCAAGCCTGACAACCTGAGTTCAATCCCTAGAACACATGATAGAGAGACCAGCCTCTAGCAATTGTCCTTTGAGCTCTACACATGAGCTGTAACATGTGTCCACACACACACAAAATAAATGTCAGCAAACATGATGCTGCATGCCTTTAATCCCAATACTTTTGAGGCAGAGGCAGGCAGATCTCCGTGAGATCGAAGCCAGCCTGGTCTACACAGGGAGTTCCAGACCACCTGGGACTACAAGGAGACCCTGTCTCAAAAACAACAACAACAACAACAACAACAAAAATACCAGTTGGAGAGATGGCTCAGCGGTTAAGAGCACTGGCTGCTCTTGCTAAGGACCCAGTTCAGTTCCTAGCACCTATATGATAGCTAACATCTGTCTGTAACTCCAGTTCCAGAGGATCTAACACCCTCTTCTGATCTCCATGGGCACTGAATAACACAGGTACATTTAAATACATGCAGGCAAAACACTCATACACATAAAATAAAAATAAAGAAGAAAGAGATAATAAGCTAAGTATGACGGCTCTTGCTTGTAATCCCAGCACTCAGGAGGCTGAGGCAGGAGGATTGCAGCAACTGTGAGGTCAGCCTGGGCTACAAAAAGAGATCTTTTCCTCTCCAAAAAAAGCAAAAGGAGGATAATGCTGTAACTGATTTCACAAAGGTATGTGGACTAAATGAGAGCACCTAAATGCTCCTCTGTAAACATAAGGGATGCATTCCTTTCCCTCTTCTTTGCCCAGGCCAAGCCAGGCCTACCTTTTTAAAAGCCCCTTTCTTTGTGAAGCCTTCCTCAGTCATCCAGGATGAAATAAGCCTGCTTCTCTAAACCTCCAGCTTCCAGCGCTTGTGGTTCTCAGGAAAGACAACTTCTACCATAAGAGACTATCTTTTCATGATTGTGCATCCCTAATCTATAACATCACTTAGGGTCAGGTGATTATACACTTTGATATACAATCTGGGAGACTGCTGAAAAGGAAAATAGTCATTAAGTACTCTTAATGACTATGTTCCAGAAAACTAAGAGTAATCTAGGCTCTGGGACTATGGTTGTCCCCAACTTCTAAGACTCTTTTTTTCATTTAGGAAAAATATGTAACTCTCAAACACCTTCAGCCCATCCTTCTACCAGGAGAATACACAGACCAGACAGTGTCTGTTTTCTAACCATCTGAGGAAGAGTGCAGGGGAAATTCAGCTGTACTTAGCAGTATGAGAAACCTGAGCTACCAATGGAAGAAATACAATCTGAGAGCCACAGAAAATGTAAACTTTTTTTTTGAGACAGTCTCATTGTATAGTCCTGGAGATCCTTCTGCCTCTGCCTCCCAAGTGCTGAGATTAAAGGTGTATGCTACCATGCCTGGATGCTCCACACCCTCCCCCCAACACACATTTTCTTTTAAGACAGGGTCTACCTATAGTCCCAGCTGGCCTGGAACTCGCTATGGAGACCAGGACCATGCTGGTCTCCATCTTACAGAGATCCACCTGCTAGAATTCACCGTCATTGGCCTTAAACTCCTGGCAATTCTGTTGCCTCTACTTTCCAAGTGTTGGGATTACAGCCAGTAAGCTACATTAAGCTAAACTTTTTTCAGAGATGGCTTAGCACTTAAGAACACTAACTGTTCTTGCAGAAGACCTGGGTTTGAATCCCAGCACCCACATGGCAGCTAACAACTGTCTGTAACTCCAGTTCCAGGGGATCCAACGACCACTTCTGTCCTCTGTGGGCATTGAACGACACACGGGTGCACTTACATACATGCAGGCAATATATGCATACACATAAAATAAAAATAATAAAATTAAAAAACAAAAAACAACTTTTTCTTAAAAGAGAAAAGGAAGTAGGGTGTAGTGGCACACGCCTTTAATCCCAGCACTTGGGAGGAGGCAGAGGCAGGAGGATCTCCAGGGCTATACAGTGAGACTGTCTCGGAAAAAAAAAAAAAAGTTTACAACCATCTGTAGCTAACAACCACCTGTAACTTTAGTTCCATGGGATCCAATACGCTCTTCTGGCCTCCATAGGCATTGCACAAGGTGCACTTACATACATGCAGGCAAAACACTCATATGCATAAAATAAAAGATTAAAGACACACAAAAAATGAATTTTTTAAAAAAGAGAGGCCAAGAATGATGGTGCAGGCCTTTACTCCCAGCACTTCAGAGGCAGGTGGATCTCTATGAGTTCCAGGACAGCTGGGGCTACCAGGGAGACCCTGTCTCAAAAACACAAAAAACAATAATTAATAATAATAATAATTAAAAAGAAAAAGAGAAGAGGAAAAAATTACACTTATCCTCATGTTTTCTTTGTGGCCTGGATGGCGGACAGGAAGAGGGTTGAGAGTTGCAAAGTAAACCACTTGCCTTCCAAAGCAGAATGTGCTCTGATAACTACTCTCCACAAAACAGTTAACGAGGATGGGGGTTTGCACATCAGAGCAGCAGCCAGACAAACCCTCCCAGAGAAAATGGGAGTGATGCTGATAAAGGACAGTGGCCACATCTGGTTCCTGACTCATACTTGTGACTGCACACAACTCTTCATCCAAAGCCTCCTGGAACCTTTGTTCCTAGCCAAACACCTCAATATAAAAGCAGCCCCACCCTGAAGAAAGATTCCTCCCTAGAAGAATGAAAGGAATCACCAAGGATAGGAGGACATTTAAACAGGCCTGGGGCCGGAGAGATGGCTCTGCAGTTAAGAGCACTGACTGCTCTTGCAGAGGACCCAGGTTCGATTCCCAGCACCCACATGGCGGCTATGAACCATCCTTAACTCCAGTTCCAGGGGAATCTGAAGCCCTCTTCTGACCTCCGTGGCATTGCACAACATGGGTGCACTCACATACATGCAGGCAATACACTCATACACATAAAATAAAAATAATAAATAAAATATTTAAAAAAAAGAGCACTGACTGGACCTGGGCTCGATTCCCAGCACCCATATGGTGGCTAACAACCATTTGTAACTCCAGTTCCAGAGGATCCGATGACCTCTTCTGTCCTCCTTTGGGCACTGCACACAACATGGATCATTTGTAACTCCAGTTCCAGGGGATCTGACACCTTTTTCTGACATCCTCAGGTATTACATGACACAGGTATACTTACACACATGGAGACAATACACTCATACACATAAAAACAAGTTATTTAGCTGGGCATGGTGGCACACGCCTCTAATCCCAGCACTTGGGAGGCAGAGGCAGGCAGATCTCTGAGTTCGAGGCCAGCCTGGTCTACATAGCAAGTTCAGGGTCAGCTGGGGCTACAGGGAGACCCTGTCTCAAAAAAAGCCAAAAAAATAAATAAATAAAAATAAATAAAATCTAATTAAACAGACCTTCCTTTCTCCCTTCCCTTTCCCTTCTTTCCTTTGAGAGTAGGTCTCATGTAGCACAGGCTGGCCCGTAACTCACTAAGTCCAGCTAAATAGATTTCTTTTATTTTGGTCTTTTTGAGACAGGATCTCCCTGTAGCCCCAGCTGTCCTGGAATACACTAAGTAGACCAGGCTGGCCTCAAACTCACAAAGATCCACCTGTCTGACTCCCAAGTGCTGGGACTAAATGCATGTGCCACCACACTCGGCTAAATAAATTTCTTTTAAACAGAACATGCTATTGTCATTGTAGAGGAGGCTATAGAAAACTTCTCTAGTAAAAAATATGGTATCAGCAGGACTGGCTGGACTAGCAGCTGTCTCTGTCCTATGCAAAAGGCAAGCATCCATTAGTTTCCTAAGAAGTTACTGTTAAGCTACCGGAAAACATTCAAACTTAATGGCATGTCTGTCTAAATCTGGTTTCCCCTTACATAAGAGGATGTGAGGGTGATCTGGCTGCAACATCTGTCACTCCACTGATCACCAGGATTAATTTGACTGATCTGGCTAGCTAGGCAGGTATCTCTTTCCTCCCTCACTACTCCATGTGTGTCCCTCTTGAAAGCGCCTTCAAAGGGCATGACTTTCCCTAGTAGGGAAGGACTGTTCTTTAGTCAAGGCATACAAGGGTATACAAGTAGTCTGCCCCTGCTTGAATCTTCAAACAAGCTCTCTTTATACAGACAAAAAAATATTAACAGGGGGCTAGAGAGATGGTTCAGCAGTTAAGAGCACTTGTTGCTCTTCTAGAAGACCCCCAGCATCCACATGGGGCAGCTCACAACTACCTGTAACTCTAGCCCTATGGGATCTGACATCCCTTCTGGCTTCCTCAGGTACACATGGCATATACTCATAGACATATAAAAGTTGTTTTTTTTTTTTTGTTTTTTGTTTTTTTTGTCTTTTTGAAGCAGGGTCTCCCTATAGCCCCAGCTGTCCTGGAACTCACTATGTAGACCAGGCTGGCCTTGAACTCACAGAGATCTGCCTGCCTCTGCCTCCCAAGTGCTGGGACTACAGGCATGTGCCACCACACCTGGCAAAAGTTTTTTTTTAATCTTAAAAAAAAAAAAATGAACAAGATGGGCTCTGAGGAACTGGATGGAAAATAAAATATATCTTTATTTCATCTCCTTTATAAAAAAAATTATTATTTTTAATTGTGTGTGTGTGTGTGTGTGTGTGTGCGTGTGACTATAGGTAGGTGCCCATGGAAGCCAGAAGAGGGCATCAGCTCCCCCTGAAGCTGGAGTTATAGGTGGCTGTGAGTCACCCAGTGTGGGTCCTAGGAACAAAACTTGGGTCCTCTACAAGAGTAGTATGTGCTCTTAACCCCTGAGCCTCTCATTTCTTACCCTTTATGTGCTTTTATATTTTCCCTATGTGCTACTTATATAGTTAAAAGGAATGGAAATTATTGGCATCCCTCAGCATATTCTGCCATCAGCTTACCTGCTAACATTCCTAAGGTCTCATGTTCTACTTATTCCAACCCTGGTGAGGCTGTGATATTGTGATTGTATTCTAAGGCACAATATCATCTTTAGGAGCGAGCTCACAAGTTTGGAAAGGATGACCTAGTTGCTCTTTGGCAGTTCTGATTCCACATCCTCTTCTGACCTCCATGGACACATTTGTGCATGTGCACAGAAAGACACTCAAACTCATACACACCCAATAAATAAGTAGGGGCTGAAAAGATGGTTCAGCAGTTAAGAAGGTTTACTGATTTTTAGGAGGACCTATAGTTCCCAGCATCCACACTGTGTGGCTCACAACCACCTGTAACTCCAACTCCAGGGGGATGCGATGCTGCTGGTCTCCACTGGTACCTGTACTCACATATCATCACACTCAGAGACACACACAATTTAAAAATAACAGGGGCTAGAGATGGCTCAGCAGTTAAGAACACTGACTGCTCTTGCAGAAGACCCAGGTTCAAATTCCAGCACCCACATGGCAGCTAACAACTGTCCGTAACTCCAGTTCCAGGAGATCCGACGGTCTCTTCTGTCCTCCGCCAGCATTGCATGACACGGGTACACTTACCTACATGCAGACAATACACACATATACATAAAATAAAAATAATAGAGCCAGGTGTGGTGGCGCACGCCTGTAGTCCCAGCACTTGGGAGGCAGAGGCAAGTGGATCTCTGTGAGTTCAAGGCCAGTCTGGTCTACATAGTGAGTTCCAAGACAGCTGGGGCTACAGAGAGACCCTGTCTCAAAAAGACCACAAAAAAAAACCAAAAAAAAAAAAAACAAAAATAGGCCAGCTATGGTGGTACACATCTTTAATCATAGTACTCCAGAGGCACAGAGGCAGGTGGAACTCTGCAAGTTGTAGGCCAGCCTAGTCTATATAGCAAGTTCCAGGCCAGTCAGGGTTACATAGTGAGACCCTCTCTCAAAAAAAAAAAAAAGGGGGTGGGGAGGCTGGAGAGATAGCCGTGGTTGTTCTTGCAGAGGACAAGGGTTCAGTTCCAGCAACTGACTCACAACTGTCTGTAACAATTCCAAGGGATCCAACGCCCTCTTTTGGCCTCTGCAGGCATTGCATATATGTGGTGCACTTACATATATGCAGGCAAAACACTCAAAAGAAAAATCTTTACCTCAAAAGAACTCCCTGTAATGGAATAAAAATTAAACAAAAAACAAAAGCCAGGCATGGTGGTACATACTATAAACTCAGCACTTAGGAGACTGAGGCAAACAGATCATGCGTTCCAGGCTAGCCTGAGCTACAGAGCAAGACTATGTCAAAAATCAAGAGCCAGCCCATAGTGGAGGGAAACAGTAAGAACAAAGTATAATGGCACAATGAATAAAGATGCCAACCTAAAAAATAAATAAAAAGGGTCAGTGAGAAGGCTCAGCAAATATAGGTAACTAATGACCTGAGTTTGATTCCTGGGACCCATATGGTGGGAAGAGAGACAACTGCAAGTTTCCTCTCTCTCCACCTGCCCCACAAAATAAATTAATTAATTAAATAGGGGCTGGAGAGATTGCCCAGAAGTTAAGCACACTTGCTGCTCTTCCAGAGGACTGGTGTTCAGTTCCCAGTACCTATGTCAGGCAGCTTACAACTGCCTGTAACTTTAGCTCTGGGGGATCCCATGTTCTTTTCTGGCCTCCTTGGGCACTTGCACTCAAATGTACATACCCACACACAAACAGATAATTAAAAATAAAATGAAATGAGCAATGAGCCGAGCATGGTGGTGCACGCCTTTAATCCCAGCACTCAGGAGACAGAGGCAGGCGGATGTCTGTGAGTTCGAGGCCAGCCTGGTCTACATAGTGAGTTTGAGGACAGCTGGGGCTACAGGGAGACCCTGTCTCAAAAAAAGACCCAAAACAAAACAAAACAAAACAAAAAAACAACAGAAATGGGCTGGATATGGTGACTCATGCCTTTAATCCCAGGATGTGAGAGGCAGAGGCAGGCAGATCTCTGAGATCAAGGCCTGGTCTGCATAGGAAGTTTCAAGCCAGCTGGGGCTACAGGGAGCCCCTGTCTCAATCCCCCCCTCAATTAATTAATTTAATTAAATGATAGAAAGGATGGGCATAGTAGTGGATTCCTATAATCCTAACACTTGGGAAGTAGAGGCAGGAGGTTAAGAAGTTCAAGGTAAGCCTTGGCTACATAGGGAATTTGAGGTGAGCCTGGATACATAGTGAGTTCCACATCAGCCTGAGCTACAGTGTAAGACCCTATCTCAAAAACAACCAAAAAACAAACAAACAAACAAACAAACAACAGGGAAAAAAGTAACCAGAGAAATGGTTTCATATTGTCCTACGCATTAAAATAACTTCCCCAAAATATGATGGGTTTTTTTCCAAGGGGCATAGGGGAATGTGAGACAGTCTCACCATGTAGTTCAGGCTGCCCTTGAGCTCCTGATCTTTTTGCCTCAACCTACCAAGTACTGAGATTAGAGGTATGCAGCACCACACCCAGTCAAATGTTTTTCAGTAAGAAAACTTTAGTGTAGCTATCAAAATTGAACCTCACCCCAAATTCAATCTGAGAATATTCATTTATCCCAGAAGCTGAGGTGACTTTTAGGATTTGTAAAAGATCAAATCTATTGTCCAGAGGAATTTTAAGTTTTGTTCTATTTTTGTGTCCCGTCCCCCCCAGTTACCACTGTGCAGCTCAACTCAGAGCTGCTGTAAACCGGTGAACATTCTGCCTCCTCCTCCCAAGTGCAGGGATTACAAGCATGTGGCCACCACACCCAATTAAGTTATTTTAGAGGGCAGCCATCTAGGTTTCTTTGGGGACAGTGAAACTCACAGTGGGGGGCCAGGTGATCTCCAGGAGCTCCTAACTAGAATCAAGATAAAGCTGCTTGGCCTGTCACCACAGCTTGGGTGAGTCCACCAGGCTCAGAAAGCACCAGAAATAAGCTACAAAGTATTCATTCTGGTTTTGATTCCAAACACACTTGGTGCTTATCCCTTGCCAAGGAGGGGGTTATCTTTATGTAATTTGTGTGTGCCTTAAGGCTATGGGAGAACACTGGCGGCAAAGGAATGTAGGTTGTAGGTCAACAGATATGCCTGATGTATTATTATTCTGTATGCTTGGCTTAAAAACAGAGATTTAAATAACACCGTGACCACCTCTAATATCTAGAAAAAGACAAACGGCCATTCAAAGGAAATAAAGCGGTGCGCCCGAGTTCCCTCTACATCCCCGAGGTTCACCTGGAAGCCAGTGGGCTAAAGCCCGGAGAAAACTGGAAAAGGGGCGGGGAGAGAGGAATAAACACACCCGCGGGGTGAGGCTGGCGGCCGCGGACCTCGGGTCTATTCGGGGAACTGACCCAGGCGACAGAAACCAGACTCAAAGCAGGGTACACACTTCTCTGGGAGACGTAACGGCATCGCCCCGCTCATAGGCTAGGGATTTGGTCCTCACGCCCCAACCCTGCTCGGACCCCAGGTTCCCCGCTCCCACCTCGGCGGTCACTCCTACGGACCGTTCGGGTTCTCCAGATCCCGAATCTTCGTCCTTCCCCGACCCCAAGCTGCATTCCTTTCGGTCACACTCCGGGACCCGTTACCTGCAGCGTGGCTCGACAATCCTGCAGGTAGTCCTCCATGGTGATGCTCAAGGTGTGCCGTCACCACCGGACTAGGAGAGGATACCCGTCTGAATGCACCCCGCCCCGGACTTGGGGGTTAGAGGCGAGAATCAGAGGGCGGGACTCGAACCCGCCACACAAGGGTTCAGCCTCCCACCCCCACCCCCAGGAGGAAGTGCGTAATCCCGAGCTCCCGGATGTCGACGTTACCCTACCCCCCCTCCCCCAGAGGCGGAAGCGGAGTTCTTCCCCCAGAGACTCATGGGAGGTCAAGGAGATGTCGCAGTGCCTCCTGGGAACCGTAGTCCAGACGCTCCGAAATGTCCCCCAACTACTCAGTGCAATTTTCTGAGGGCTATGACATACAAATTGTGTATGTGTCACAGTAAGCGCCTTTATGGCATCTGAACTTGCTCCACTAGATAGGGTCAAGTATATCATCTTTATATATACCGAGCATCTTGTTGACATTAAATTAAATTAATCAATTCTTTGAGGCAGGGACTTGCTATGTAGCCCAAGCCAGTCTCGAACTCCTTATCTTTCTTCTCAGCTTCCTGAATGCTGGAATTACAGGCCCGGCTTTGTTGACATTTTAAATTACAACATAGCTCTACATCTTATTAAAACAGCTTTCCCTCTTTAAAAAAAAATTCTCCCCTTTACCAAACAAATCTCTTGCCACCAGTGTTGTATGTGTCCATGCTAGGAAAACATTAGCATAATCTTTGACCTCTCTTCTTTACTAAAAATACCTTCAGTATCCCCAACTCTCCTGCTTCTTTACAACTCTGTGGCCTCTTTTTTTCCTACAGCCTTGGCAAATATCTCATTCCATTCTTGGACTCTTGTAATCCTGACTTTTTGCCTCCTGAGTCTCTAGTTGGTCCAACCGCGCTTTCATCTGTCAGAGTTGCTTGAAGTCTTGTCCTGTAACAATAGAGTTTGCAGGAGCCTTCAGAATGTAAAGCTAGGTTCCAACTTCCCTCAACTGCCATTTTCCTGATCTAGGGTACATGGCTGAAGGGAAAAAAGATATCCCTTCATGTCACATGTTCCCTCGGTTATTAATCCCCATTTTTTTCCTGCTTCCCAAGGCAGAAGGTGAGAGGAAGTGACTTAATGTGAGGCCTGTGGTGAAAATGAACCAAGGCCTAGGAGGGCTGGATCTCCTCGGCTCAGGAGGTTCCCGGCTTACTGGGATCTGAGCCTGGGGCTCCATTCACACCCAATTTCATTTCTAGCCTTAAAAAAAAAAAAAAAAAAAAAAGGATTCTCTTGCAACTTAAAACAAAACAAAACAAAACAAAACAGAGGGAGGAAAGGAGGGCTTGGAAACAGAAGCAGGATTTTTCCCATATTAAATGAGTAAATATGCAAATACAGTGCTCTTTCACCCTGCTTCTGTGGATCCAGAGCAGAAGATCCCCCGCATCGAGAGAGCCAACTCGGGGCTGCTGTCCAGCCTTCTCCTCCCCACCCGGCAAAGGGCACTTGCTCTTCCCTGTTCTCACCAGAGAGGCACAAGCGCTCCCGAGCTTCGAGCCGCAGGCGGAGGGAAGAGAAAGGGTCTGTTGTTTTTCTCGCCTTGTTTCTCTCTCCCTTTCTGCTGCTGACCAGGTCAGAGAGCCCAGATGGAAATCCATTGCTGAGCAGGCCCTTCCTCCTCCAGGGAGCCTGTCTTTGGCTAATTTTTCTTTGTCCCGACGGAGGGGAAAAAGAGAGAGAGAGAAGGAAGAAAAAAAAAAAGAAAAACCACAAACTTCCTTTGAAAACCAGTTTGTAGGCAGGGCCTGGAGCGCCCGCCGGAGACTTGGTCTCTCGGGGATCCTGAAGACCCGAGGACCTGGGGGAGCGCGGGGGCTGCGCCCTGCCTGCGCTCACCCTCCTGCGCTGCCCCGGGTTCTGGGCGGGAGTCCGGAAGTGACCAGACCCAGGCTGGACGCTGTGCTAGTAGCCTCGTGTCAACTTGTGTAAGCTGCGGGGTTGACAGCTGAGAGGCAGCTGGCACTGGCGGCGCCCCTCCACGTCCCCTGTAACCGCCGTCGAACTGCCAGCATTGAGCCCTCTTTCCCAGTCCTGGAACCGCATCCACCTCTTTAAGGTAAAACTTTGTTTTGGAACTATCTTCTTCAGCTCTTCTGCTTTCCCTCTCCTTCTGGGTGGAGTTGACACCTGATGTCCTCTCCATCTGTGGTCTCTCTATCTGGGTCGCTTAGAGGATAGAAGGTTTGAGGAGCACGTGGAAGAGATGCTGCTTGATTCCTTGATTACCTTCGTATATTCAAACCCTCGCCCTCTTCTCCGGAGAAAGCAGTTAGCACCCTGTGTGGCGTTTGGCCTTATTCTAGAGGGAATCTCAAACCATTGTTTCCATTAAGGTTTGGGTTCACCTGGGAAGGAGATTGGCGTGGGAGAGCTAGGGACTTGAAGGGAGATGAAGGTCGTAGAGGGTGGGAGATGTGTTCTTGAAGCTCCATAATACCTATTTAATTTCCTGCTTCCACTCTGGGACTAGTTGCCACCACTAGCTAGGGCTGTTTTAACTCCCTTACCTGCCACCATTGGTAATGCCATCTGGAAAAGAAATGTAGGATTTGAACTGAGGAAAGAGGGCAAGAATGAAACCCTGATTTGTTTGGGTACCCTCCCCATCATTCTTTCCTCTTCTGGAATAAACCATGCCCTTCCCACCGGGAATGAGCCATCCAAGGTGGACCCTCCATTGCACTTCCTCCCCTGCCTAGGAAGTAGCCCAGTTTCAGCTCTGCCCAATTTTTCAGAGACCCCGCTGCCTCCTGGGTAGGGCGCCTGTTTTCTTTGGTTGGCTAGCTTCCCAACCCCCACTTAATTATTGATCATTTCTAGCACTGGGCAGAAAATGAGCCATGCTTTTCTTTAAGCTTTTTAAATTTTTTTCAGGCTTGGGCTCTGCTTCAAGGTTCACCCCAAGTGCCATGGGAGAGGAGAAGTGGAAAGAGAGAGAAAAAAATGTGTAAGACCTGCAGGTAATTTTTGCTACTCTGATTCTAAATTAACAACATGTAAATTAAATGCAGTTAGCCTAAATTATATTTGAATCAGGAGGATGATCAATTTGGGTGACTTATTTTATTTCAGTAACTTTGTTTCTCTGGAGCCCAGGCAGATCTTGATTTCCAGGTCCTCCTGCCTCATGTCACCTGAGTAAATGGGATTGCTGACCTGAGCCACCCACTAGACGTAGCTAATAATGTTCCTCTTGTCTCAGGCCTTTTCCCAGCCCCCAGTTCTTGAAGATTTACAAGAAAAAAGCAAGTAAGGAGGGATCACCACAAAAACAAGATTTCAGACCAAGTGTGACAGCACACACTTAAAATCCTCACACTTGTAAAACTGAGGTAAGAAGTTTGAGGCCAGCCTGGGCTGCATAGTGAGTACAAAGCTAGCCTGGGCTACATAATGATACTGTCTCAAAAGTTGAAAAAAAAGAGGCCATGTATGGTGACACACACCTTTAATTCCAGCACTTGGGAGGCAGAAGCAGGCAGATCTCTGTGAGTTCGAGGCCAGCCTGGTTTAAATAGTGAGTTCTAGGCCAGCTGGGGCTGCAGGGAGACCCTGTCTCAAAATTCAAAAAAGAAAAACGTTAGAAAAAGATTCCTAATTGGTTTACCTTATCCCATTTTTTTCTTTCTCAGTGATGGGGTTCGAACCTAGTCCCTTGCAGATGTTAGGCAAGTGCCCTACTGCTGAGCCAGGACTTTCCCCAATTTTTTAGCCTCACTAAAGAACAGGGAGGGGAGTAGGAGATTGAAGGGAGATGGTTTCCAGAGGTAGGGATTGTGGCTTTGTAACACTCATACTGATTAAATGGCTGATAGACAGCAAGTTAAACAAGTCCAGCATTCACATTTAAAATTATCTAGATGAGTCAGGCCTGATGACTCACACCTTTAATCCCAGCACTTGGGAGGCAGAGGTAGAGGCAGGGGTATCTCTGTGAGTTCAAGGTTAGCCTGGTCTACATAGAGAGTTCCAGGCCAGCTGTGGCTACAGGGAGACCCTGTCTACAAAATAAATAAATAAATAAATAAATAGGGGCTGGAGGGATGGCTCAGCAGTTAAGAACACTGGTTGCTCTTGCAGAAAACCTGGGTTTGAATCCCAGCACCTACATGGCAGCTAACAACTCTATCCGTAACTCCAGTTCCAGGGGATCTGACAGCCTCTTCTGACTTCCTCAGGCATTGCACGACACAGGTGCACTTACCTACATGCAGGTAATATATGCATACACATAAAATAGAAATAATAATAAAATTGAAAAAAATAAATAAAATAAATGAATAAGTAAATAAACAAAAATATAGATGAGAGTCATAAAGAGCATATGTGCTAGAGGGTGAATTTTTTTCCCCACTACTGAGTGTCAAATACAGCACATTGCACATACTCAGCAAGTCTCTATGTCACTGAGCCTACACCATCAGCTCTTTTTCAAATTTTATTTTAGACAGGGTCTCACTAAGAGCCTCCTGCCTCAGCCTCCTGAGTAGTTGAAATTAAAGATCTTCACCACCATACACAGCTAGTGGAAATATTTTTAATGTAAATCAATTATCAGTAGTTTCCTATTCCCTATAAATAGTGAACAAAAGAATGTCTCTGGGTTTACTCACCACTGGGAAAGAACAATGCCAGCTGCCAAGAGCAACTTACTGAAAGAATTTGTGGAGAGTGCTTTTTGTACCTCATGTCTGAAGTTACCAGAAGTTCAGTCTGTACACTGGGGGACCCTAAAAAGCCAGGTTTGGCTACTGTCCTCAGTAAGCCAGTTAAAAGAGCTAAATTAAGCTGGGCATGGTGGCACACTCATTTAATCCCAGCACTTGGGAGGCAGAGGTAGGTGGAGCTCTGTGAGTTCAAGGCCAGCCTGGTTAACATAAGATGTTCAGGGCAGCCAGGAGGACTGCATAGTGAGCCCTGTTTTGTTTTGTTTTAAATAAAAAGAGGGACTAGAGAGATGGCTCAGTGGTTACTTGCAGAGAACTTGGGTTTGAATCCCAGCACCCAGCGACTAACAACCATCCATAACTCCAGTTCCAGGGGATCTGGTGTCCTCTTCTGACCTCCTCAGGCATGGGTGCACTTACATAGAAATAAAAATAACCAATTTTTTTTTTTTTTGAGTCAGGGTCTCCCTGTAGCCCCTACTGGGCTGAAACTCACAGAGATCTGCCTGCCTCTGCCTCTCAAGTGCTAGAATTAAAAGCATGCCCCACCATGCCCAGCCTTAAATTAAATATATATATATTTAAATATATTTTATTATTTTTATTTTATGTGTATGAGTGTTATGCCTGCATGTAGGTAAGTGCACCCGTGTTGTGCAATGCCCGTGGAGGACAGAAGAGGCTGTTGGATCCCCTGGAACTGGAGTTATGGATAGTTGTTAGCTGCTATGTGGGTGCTGGGATTCAAACCTGGGTCTTCTGCAAGAACAGTCAGTGTTCTTAACCGCTGAGCCATCTCTCCAGCCCTAAAATATTTTTTTTAAATAAAATATTTTTAAAGAAAAGAAAGAAAATGTGTACATTAATATTGGGTGGGCGGGGCTAGAGAGCTAACTTAGCAGTTAAGAGCACTGGCTGCTCTTGCAGAGGACCCAAGTTCAGTTCCAACACTGACATGGCAGTTCATAATTATCTACAGCTTCAGTTCCAGAGGCCCTGACACCCTTTTCTGGCCTCTGTGAGCACCAGGCACACATGTAGTGTACATGTTTATATGCAGACAAAACATTCATATACGTAAAATAAAAACAAATCTTTTTTTTAATTGTATTTATTTTTATTTTATGTGTATGAGTGTTGCCTGCATGTATATAAGTGTTGTGCAATGTCTGAGAAGGTCAGAAGAGGGCACTGGATTCCCTGGAATTGCTGATGGTTGTTAGCTGTGGTGTGGGTGCTAGAAACTGAACCTGGGTCCTCTGCAAGAGCAGAAAGTGCTTTTAAAGGCTGAGCGAATTCTCTAGCCTCATAAATCTTTTTTAAAAAGAGCTGGGTTAATAAATAAAAGCAGGGGTTAATGAAATGGCTCCGTTGGTAAAGGTTCTTGCTGACAATCATGATAACCTGAGTTTAATTTCCAAAATTTTCCTCTGCATGCACACACATACAATAAATAAATAAATTTAATAAAAAATTTAAATAGTAACAGTAAAATTTAAATAATAGTAAGAACTAGAAAAAGGAGATTTATTTAGTGTAGCCACATTAGAAAGAGAGACAAAGAGACCCCTGCCCCGCTACGCCTGACATGAGGTTTAGGGATCCAGAGTTATGCTTAGGTAAGCAGTCTAGGTCAAGGTGTGGTCCTGCCTATCACTGATCCTACCGATCCATCTTTGTCTCCGTTTTGGTCTCATCCTGCAAGGTGGTCTGGCAAGTTGTTAGAACCCTGTGAAATCTCTTCCTGGAGCCAAGTCCCTCTGCAGCTGGCTTCAGGCTTCAGTGTTTTTCTTCTCCCAGCATGAGATTTCTAGGGAAATTTCAATTCCTTGGGGTCCATTGTTTCAAGAGTCTAAAAAGGGAGGGGCATTAAGTGTCTTTTTAGAATGTTCTCAATCCTTCCAGGTATGCCAGATTACAAAATTACTTACAAACACAGGTCCCTGTGAACAGGAAGCCCCTCCCTACCTTTTTGCTGTGGTTTTAGGATTGTGTAAAGTTCAGCCAAGTCCTTTGAAACCTTTGTGTGGTTGGATCTGGCCTGTAATAACACTAGGGAAGCTGAGGCAGGAGAATTACCCAGAGTTCTAGGCCAGCCTAGGCTACACAGTGAGTTCCAGACCAGCCTAGCTAGGCTACAATGTGAGACTCTGTCTCAACATTAAGTCAAAATAGTCCTTTGAGAAGAAGGATGTTCCCTTTCTCAACAGCTCAGCACAAAATTTAGGAGCATGGTGCTATCTCTATACATCTCTACCCCCAAAATTATGTGCTCCTTTGGGTGAGCAGGAAGAAGGCATCTCTAAGAACACAAGCAACCTATGTGCTCAGAATGTTCTGGAAGGGGCAGGGTTTGGTGATTGTTATGGTGTTGGTAACTGACAAGATGCCTTTAACAAAGCAAGCTAAATATTATCATATTAATAACCATTAGGATGGTTTGTTTAGGTTTATTGGTTTGCTCGTTTCAGTGCTGGGGATCGGATCAAACCCAGAGTTTCATACATACATGGCAAGGTCTATACCACTGAGGTACATCCAGCGTACTTTAGGATAGTTTTAATATTTTCTCTCCAGACCCTTCTCTCTTTCTCTGGTGTACTCTCCCTTTCTCTCTGTCTTTTCTTTTCTTTTTTTTTTTTTTTTTTTTTTTTTTTGTTTTTTTTTGACAGGGTAACAGGGTCTCCCTGTATCCCCTGCTGGCCTGGAACTCACAGAGATCCACCTGCCTGTGTCTCCCAAGTGCTGGGATTAAAGGCATTTGCGGCCACACCCACCCTCTTTTTTCTTTATTCTTTTTCATTGTTTGTTTCAGGGAAGCTGCCTTTACCCTGTGTCTTCAATCCCACCAGAGTCATTCCTCAAGCCTGGAAACCCAAATCCTGTTGGTCCCATCTGGTCACAGCAAGTTAGAAGTGGAATGAGCCCAGCGTGAGCAGTTCTGTTTACACAAGGTGAGAAAGGCTGTACTAGGCAGAGCAGAGGTGACCCTGTGGATGCGGTCAGCCTTCCCTTCTGAATTTGCTTCTGAGCCTTTTCTGGGTCCCTTTGCTTCCCAGCTCAATGATCTCACTGGCCAGGTCTCTCTTTTGTAGATCACTACTCCCCTAGGCAATTATCTGAGGTCAAGAAACACTTTCATTCCCTCAGGTGACTCTTCCCACTATGGAACAACCTCAGCCTGAGCTTCCAGCCCCTGATAAGGTCAATAATGCAGAAACTGTCACATCTGAAAACTATGAGGTCCTGTCTGGACCAAAAGAAAACCCTCAGGACAAGAATGGTGATGGTGGAGATGCTGGTATGGCTGCTGGAGAACAGGAGCCAGGAGACCAAGCTTTGCTGGCAGCCCAGGATGGGGAAAATCTTGAGTGCCCGCCTCCTGAAGCTAGCTCCAGTCTACCTGGGCCAGCCTGTGGGACATCGCCTGAGGTAGAGACAATAGGGGCATGCTCGAAGCCTCAGGAGCTTCCCCAGTCCCCTAGGACCCGACAGCTTGAGCTAGATTTCTACTGTGTAAAGTGGATCCCCTGGAAGGGAGAACGGACCCCCATCATCACTCAGAGCACCAATGGCCCCTGCCCTCTCCTTGCCATCATGAACATCTTGTTTCTTCAGTGGAAGGTGAGAGAGACAGCAGGTGGGGACTAAGAACATCCTAGGGAGTGTTGTCTGACCTACCCAATTATTCTGATTTTCTCAAGCCCATCAAAAATTTCCAGATGGTTCTTTGACCCCTGTCTCCCCTACCCTCTAGCACTGGGAATGCTTGGTGGAAGTATTTTCTACTCATTCCCTTGCCCCAACTTTAAGCTTTTTCTTCTCACCCTGCCTGTCCACTGAATCCTCCCTGTCTCTCTCTCTCTCTCTTTCTCTCTCTTGTTTCTTGTTTCTGTCTTGTTTGTGTGTTTGTCTTGAGACAGGGTCTCTTTATGTAGCTCTGACTGGCCTGGAAATTAGAGATTCTCCTACTTCTGCCTCCCAAGTGCTGGGATTAAAAAGATGTGTACCACCACACCTGGCTGTTTTATTTGCTTTAAAAAAAAAAAAAAAAAAAAGGCCATGTGGGGGGGCACAGGCCTTTAATCCCAGCACGTGGGAGGCAGAGGTAGGCAGATCTTTGTGAGTTTGAGGCCAGCCTGGTCTATATAGTGAGTTCCAGGACAGCTCGGGCTACAAGGAGACCCTGTCTCAAAAAGACAAAAAAAAGAATTTATTTTTTATTTTATGTGTATGAATGTTTTGCCTACATGTATGTATGTATACCATATGTCTGGTGCTTATGGAGGCCAGAAGAGAGAGTTGGATCCTCTAGAACTGGAGTTACAGGCAATTGTGAGCCACCATGTAGGTGCTGAGAACTGAACTTGGATCCTCTACAAGAGCAGCAAGTACTCTTAAACATTGAACCGTTGCTCCAGCCCCGCTTTTTTGTGTTTTTGGAGACAAGATCTTACACTGTAGCTCAGGCTGACCTGGAACTAACTAGGTAGCCTAGGCTACCCTCACTCTTCCTGCTTCTGTCTTCTGAGTGCTGGTATTGCATGAGCCACCATGCTGGCTTGGACCTCCTCTTTGTGGGTTCCTCCTGCATTATTGGGAGGGAAAGTGCACTCACAATCACCTTTCCTACCTTCAGGTGAAGTTGTCCCCTCAGAAGGAAGTTATTACATCAGATGAGCTCATGACACATCTTGGTGAGTGACTTGACTTTGAAGAGGAATTCCCAAATCCAGACTCATGAGGGAAGCCCCAATTTGGAACTCTGATATGGCACTGAGGGTAAGGAAGGTCAGTGATTTGTCTGTAAAGCTGGAGAGTGAAAAGCAGAGATCAAGGTAACAGGAGTCCTGGGTTATAATACCAATCCTACCTTTAAAACCCCTGGAACAACCTTAGTGTTGGGGATCAAAGAGGGCCTTGAGCATGCAAGACAAGCACTATGCCACTGAGCTACAGCCCCAGCCATGGCCCTTAGCTTTTTTGGGTGGGGCTTTCACCTTTAAGCCTGTTTCTTCTGAGAAATGAAGATTCCAGATTAGACTGGAAATCTGTGGTCCTGTGGCATTAGCCCCATTCCCCAGGACAGAAGGAATCTGAGCTTTTCGAACAAGTGGTGGGATAGGCTGATAAGTGATCCTGTCTTCTAGGAAACTGTCTCCTGTCCATCAAGCCACAGGAGAAGTCTGAAGGCCTTCAACTTAATTTTCAGCAGGTAAGGCATGAGGTCTGTGGACACAAGGGTGCAGGTTTGCAAGCAGACACTGGACTTATTTAGAAGTTTTGGTGAAGGTTTCCTGATCCATGATTTCCTTCTCAGGGGGACAATCACATCTCTCTTTGTCCTGAAAGATACGTTCATTTGTATAAGATAAAGTTGAGGCACGAGGGGGATGAATGGCTTGCAAGAGTCAGGGAAGAAAAACAATAGAATGAATGTTTTATTTCTGGTGGAGGCAGTGAAGAGTGGGAGAGAAGGCTAGACCAGTCATCATTTTCTTTTCTTCCACCAGAATGTAGATGACGCAATGACAGTGTTACCTAAGCTGGCCACAGGTCTGGATGTCAATGTGCGATTCACCAGTGTCTCTGACTTTGAGTACACACCCGAATGCAGCGTCTTTGACCTGCTGGGCATACCTCTGTACCATGGCTGGCTTGTTGACCCACAGGTGAGGAGGGCAGGAGGCCTTGGTGAGACTCAGCCAGCTCAAGCTGACGTGATTAAGGCCAAATTTTGTGGGGTGAGGTCTAGGAAGGTAGAAGTTTGATTGGTTTGGGAGGGGGATAGGATTTGGAGACTGGATTGATACAGAATTCCTTGAACTTTAGTATTTTATTTTAGGACTGGAGTAGCAGTCCATTGTAAGAACATCACACACTAGATCAGTTCTTAAGACATCAAACGTTCAGGAATCTTTGAACATAGAATTGTAGGCCTGTGGGCTTGGCTCATTTCCTTCCTTAGGAAAAACATCAATTTATTTTCGTCCTACCTCTCCTACTCCCCATGTAGAGTCCTGAGGCTGTGAGTGCAGTTGGGAAACTGAGTTACAACCAGCTGGTAGAGAAGATCATCACTTGCAAACACTCCAGTGACCCCAACCTCGTAACAGAAGGTGATTCCCTCCTTCCTTGTGGATCTTATATGAATGGAAGAGTAGCTGATTAGCCTCTGTTATTATTAGATATATATGACCTCCACAGGTTTTGCATGACACGAGTGGATATATATATATATATA
>NW_008333404.1:1495290-1499350 GCF_000622305.1 Nannospalax galili
AAAAAAAAAAGTGTATATGGACTTGTGTAGTCTTGATTGGCCTCAAAATTACTACATAGCCCAGGCTAGCCTCAAACTCCTGATCTTCCTGACTCAGATTCCTGAGAGCTGAGATTACAGATGTACACCACCACTCCTAGCTAGTATTGAGTGAATGAATAAATATAGCCCTTCAAGGAAAGGGTTTCATCTCAATTTGGAGGGTAAGGGTGAGACAGTCTGGCTTGGTAGTTTAGGATGACCTTGAACTCCTGATCCTCCTGTTTCCAGCACCCAAGTACTAGGATTATAAGCATACATTAACGAAGTCAGGCTTCAACTTCTGTGTGTGTGTGTGTGTGTGTGTGTGCGTGTGTGTGTGTATGTGTGTGGCTGGGGATCAGACCTGGGGCCTTGTACACGCTAAGCATGTAGTCTAAAACTGAGCTGTGTCCCAGTCCCAAGGAAGGTGGAACCCAGGAGAGCTCCCAAGGGCTCTTTGGACCATCCTAATCCTTCCTGTCCTAGTTTCCTTCTCTACTGCTGTGATAAAACACTTGACAACTTGGGGAGGGTTTATTGGACTTACAGGTCCTAATCACAGTATATCACCAAGAGAAGCCAAGGTAGGAACTCAAGCAGGGCAGAAACCTGCAGACAGGAACTGCCTGAAGCAGAGACCATGGAGGAATGCTCCTCACTGGCTTGCTTCCTCTGGTTTACTCAGCTACCTTTGTGTTTTGTTTTCTGAGACAAAGTCTCACTGTACAGCCCTGACTGGCCTGAAACTCACAGAAATCTGCCTACCTCTGCCTCCCAAGTGCCCAGCTTGATGCCCCACCATGCCCAGCTTCAGCTACCCTCCTTATACAGTCCATGCCTACCTGTCTAGGGGTGGCATGCACACAATTGACTGGACCCTACCATATTAACTAGCAATTCAGAAAATGTCTCATAAGCAAGGCCATAAGCCTATCTGATCTGGCCAATTCTTCAGCTGAAGTTCCCTCTTCCCAGGTGACTCTAGTTTGTGTCAAGTTGACAAAAACTAACTAATAGACTCTCTTGGACATTGTTTTGATTTTTGGTTGGGGCTCGAACCCAGGGTCTTTGCATGTTTGGCAAGGGATCTCCCACTGAGCTATCCTCCTAGCTTTGGCTTGTCCTGGTTTTTCCTGTCATGGGTTTGGATTTAAGACAGTTCCCTCCCATTTTGTTCCTTGCTGCAGGCCTGATTGCTGAACAGTTCCTGGAGACCACTGCAGCACAGCTGACATACCACGGCCTGTGTGAGCTCACAGCAGCTGCCAAAGAGGATGAACTTAGTGTCTTTTTCCGAAACAACCACTTTAGCACTATGACTAAGCACAAGGTGATGGGGGTTTGGCGGTGGGGGGCTGGAGCACTGTCATTTTCCTGTGCCTTTTTCTCTTGGGTCAGTGTGTCAGGCAAGATACGGTAGGTTAAACCGGGGCCCTAAATTCCTTGTGGTTTACCACAACAAATTTTGTTTCTCACGGACATGGCATGTCCACTGCAAACTAACCACATTCTGTCTCATACCATTTTCATTCTGGGACCCAGGTTGACAAAAGATCTAGAATATATGCAAGAAAACAGATACTGTATTCACTCTTAGTGCATCTGCCTGGAAATAACACTGACCAGAGCAAGCCATGAGTAATAAGCCTACTAGTCCTCTCTTGGAAAGGGATAGTGGAACTTTAGAGCAACACTACAGTCTTTCAGAATTAGACATTTCTGAAGCTCTGTAGGAATCAAGTAGGAGGGAGAGATCTCTGGTTCTCTCTCTAGAGTCTTATGTAGTCTAGGCTAGACTTGAACTTCTAATCCTCCTGCGTGCACCTCTCAAGGGCTAGGATTGCAGATGTACAGCACCATACCTGGTTATTTTGGTTCTCAAAGGGTTTATTACCATAAACATTGGCAAACACTGAAAACCAGAGAAAATAAGAGTAGGAAGCCGGATCTTGGATGATAGCCCAGCCCTGAGGATTTGACCAAAATGACCGCATGCATACACTCACCTGCATTTAAACATCCCTTCCTGCCAGCCATGAATGTTTATGATATATATTTTTGTATATCATGATATATATTTGTGATATGCACTGTATGATATATATTTATATTTATTTTGTACACTCACACTGAATATTCCAACCAGCATATCAATAGATTCAGGAAGTCTTGGCTGTGAACTGCCTCGCTGCATTCACATGACCCATCAATTTGCTTTTTTTCAGTGTGTGTGTGTGTGTGTCTGTTGCTGAGGTTTAAACCCAGGGACTTGCAAATGCTCTACCACTAAGCTATGTCCCCCAGCCCTGGCTCTATCTTTTTCTTTGCAGAGTCACTTGTACCTACTGGTCACTGACCAGGGTTTTCTGCAGGAGGAGCAGGTGGTATGGGAGAGCCTGCATAATGTGGATGGAGACAGCTGCTTTTGTGACTCTGACTTCCACCTAAGTCATTCCCTGGGCAAGAGCCCTGTAGCAGAAGGTGCAGGTAGCTCCCCAGAGAAACAGCTACAAGTGGACCAGGTATGTGGGGCCTTTGGGAAAGGTGCATTTACCTCATTTACCTCATTTACCTCAGTGAGCTCTTTGCCTTAAGTGAACTTGGTACATCTTTAGGCCATTTCCTTCCTTGGTGTGCATTTTCTGGCACCACAGATAATATACTGGGCTGTATGTTTTGTCCGGAGGGAGAAAGACTAGAGAACTTGAAGGAAACCTGGTTTGGAAATTTAACCTGAATTTGTATCCCCTACAAATTGGCCTTCCCTACCTAATGACCTCTGTTTTCTCTAGGACTACCTTATTGCCCTGTCCCTGCAGCAACAGCAGCAGCCCCAAGGCATGCTGGGCCTTAGTGACCTGGAACTGGCCCAGCAACTTCAACAGGAGGAGTATCAACAACAGCAGGCAGTTCAACCTGTGCAAACCAGGGCCCCTTCGCCCCAGGTAAAGCTGCGCATATCCTATAGGGTAGGACACCAACTTGGCTTTGCTTGGCCTAGAATGTGTTAATGGTTTCTATGTGGGCCCTCTGCAAGGGTTCCCTCAGAAGCCTGTCTCCTACCACACACTCCTTCGTGGTACCCCTTTTGATCCTGATCCCTTGGTAGAGGTTGACCTCTACCAAGGTTAAGGATGACCCGTTGCTAAATCCCACACAGGGGAGAGGAGCCACATCTGGACGCCCAGCTGGAGAGCGACGGCAGAGGTCGAAGCCAGAGCCGGACTGTGTTCTGCTCTAACTCTGCCCCCATCAGGTGGACCTGGCCCTTCTTTGAGAGACTGTGACTAGTTTGCTTGCAGGACTCCACCTCAACCCCTGAGTCATACAGGGTCATTTTTATGGACTGTTGAGGGGTCAGAGCAGACCTTGCTGTTCAGTGAGGCTGCCTTCTCTTCCATCAGGGCCACGTAGGGATGGGTGGGGTGAAGATTTCCAGTTCCCAACTCCTCCCTTTCCTGGAACAGTCACCTGAACTGGGGGACCCAGGCTCCTGGGTGAGGCCTCTATCTGGAATGTATTGCTCCTACTTCCCTTCCCTGATTGCCTGGGTGCTTCGGCCTACCCAACCAGCCTGTCTTCACTTGCTTCAGGGTTTGATTTGATTTGGGTTTCTATCTTTATTATTTTTAATGCCTTCCTAGGGGTTTGGAAATAAAATTTCTTCCCTGAGATACGTTGTTTTCTTACCCTGGAGCAGTGGGGTTAAGTATTTGACCCAGTTGAGGAATGCCAACTGGGAGGAGTAGGGAGATGGGAGGGTAGCCTGTCATTTCTCACAGAGCCAACAGGGGGAACCCAAACCTGCCTTTTCCCTCTTCTGTTTTTGGTAGGTGTTCTGTGTGCTGCTCCAACTAGAGATACGCTCCAAATCCTGCATGGACAGATGAATTGGGGGGTAGTCACTAAGACATCCCAGGCTGAGAGTTCATGTAGGTGACATGACCCTTTGCCACTTCTAACCTTTTGATGCCTAGAGTTCAATTATCTTGCCTGAAATTTCCTGGAGAAGGGAGAATAATGAGGTTGGCGGCGGGGG
>NW_008333404.1:1499671-1518604 GCF_000622305.1 Nannospalax galili
GGGGGGTGGGGGGTGGGGTGGGTGTTGATAACTGCAAGCTGGGGCAAAAACAGGATTCCTGTTGAATAGCTAAGTGTACATAAAAGATGCCTCCACCTCCATGTCCTGCTCCACCCAAAATTTAACCAGGGAATATAAATGACAGTGAATTTGGCATAATAAAAAAAAAAAAAATCAACTACAGTGAGATGTTCTGGTCATGGTGTGTGAAAGATGAGTAGGATAGACACTATCAAAGAGATCACATTACCACCCCAAATTAGAGCTAGAAGACCCAGGTACAGCCCACACTTTGAGGTACGGGAAGCCCAAGGATTTCAAAGAAATGTAGAGGTCCAGCCTCAATGAGAAGCTAAGCTGTGTGTTGCTCCATGAGGATGTACTGTTTGAGACCTGGCTGGACTCCCAGTGGTCCAACCGAACATGAGAATCTCAGATGTTGTGTGGGTGGGGCTGGAAGGTCTCAAAGGTCTTCAGCTCTGCACAGGGCCAGTAGGGCTGAGCGACAGTCCCCTCTCACTGTATCCTGCAGGTAAGGGAGTCGATGTTAGAAAGACCCGTCCACTATATGGTCCAAGCATTCTAGCCCCACTCCTGCTGGTCCATTGCTCATCAGGAAGGGAAGAATCTGTTATACCGAGTCCTTCCTGCATTCAACCAAAGGCTCATGGGGTCTCAATGGCAGGGACAGTGTGGGGAGGGGAGTGCTAGGACACCAGGGTTCCAGGCTAAGAACTAGCCCAGTTTCACCTGGAGAGAAGAGTAGAGAGACTTCCCAAATTTCTTCTTGAACTCAGCTCGAATGCTTAGAAGGTCAGTCTCACTTCGGGAGATCAGGATGCGTGTCAGGACATGGTAATTGGGCTCAGTTTCCTGGTAAAGAAACAGATTAGGGAGTGTATAAGGGGATGGTTAAGGGTAATAATCTCACTAAGAGCAGGGGTTGAATGGCATGGATGGTTGTAGGAAGTAGAGGCAAGGTGGAGTTAAGGGGAAAGAGAAATATACATTATCAGGGCCAAAATCATCTTTGTTTTTCCTCATGGAAGATGATACAGCAGGAAATATCACTTAGAGCAGATAGCTTGAATAATTTTTCTCTCTGTCCTTTTTCTGTGGTACTGGGAGATCAAACCCAGGGCTTTGGACATGCTAGGCAAGTGCTCTTACCACTGAGCTTCATTCTCAAGCCTTTTTTCATATATAAAAACTTCTTTTTTTTTTTTTTTTTTTTTTTTTTTTGTCTTTTTGAGGCAGGGTCTTCCTGTAGCCCCAGTTGGCCTGGAACTCAATGTGTAGACCAGGCTGGCCTTGAACTCACAGAGATCCACCTGCCTCTGCCTCCCGAGTGCTGGGACTAAAGGTGTGTGACACCACGCCCGGCCTATAAAAACTTTTAAAAGATTTATTTTTTACTTATAGGGGCAGTGGGGGGAGAATATGTCACATATATTCAGGTGCCTGGGGAGATCTGAAGAGGGATCGGATCCACTGGAGCAGGATTTGTAGGCAGTTGTAAGCCATCTGACATGAGTGCTGGGAAGTGAACTTGGGTCCTCTGGAAGAGCAAGAAGCACTCAACCACTGAACCATCTCTCCAGCCCCATGCTTTTGTTTCTTGAGACAATGTCTCAGGTACCCTAGAGTAGCCTCAAACTTACAACACAGATGAGGTTGACCTTGAACTTATGATCCTCCTACTTCTACCTTTCCAGTGCTGGTTTTACAGATGTGTGTGTGTCACCATGCCTGGCTAGCATTTTTTTTTTTTTTTTTTGGTTTTTTTCGGTCTCCCTGTAGGCCCAGCTGGCCTGGATTCACTAGGGGAGACTGGGCTGGCCTCAAACTCAGAGACCTGCCTGCCTCTGCCTCCCAAGTGCTGGGATTAAAGGTGTGTGCCACCACAACTGCCTTCTCTGGCTAGCCTTTTTAAAAATATTATTTTGAGACAGTCTCGGTAAATTGCCCGTACTGGTCTCAAACTTTGATGCTCCTGCCTAAGACTCTCAAGAAGATGGTATTACATGTATGAACCACCACATCTAGTTCTCTTATTCCAATTCTTTTGTTTTTTGAGACAAAGTCTCCCTGTAGCACAAGCTGGCCTGGAACTGCCTATGTAGACCAGGCTAGCCTCAATCTCACAGAGATTCTTGTTGCTCCAAAATTGTAGAACTGTAGAGTCACTCACTAAGTAGTCTCATTAGTGAACTCTTTATACCAAAGCTGTATCAAACATAATTTGAGTCTCAACACTTGGCTGTTCTTGGCATCTTACAGTGCTAAGGTCTTCATGATAAACACTGATTTTAGAGTTCAGATTGGGTCAAATGTATCCAAATCGGCCTTTGCTGAAGGTCATTTTCCTAAATTAATATTCCTGACAATCTGCTTCTATTTATTGCTCACAAGAGTAATAGGATCGTCTTGAAACTTTTTCCTTAAAGAAATTCAAAAAAATGGGCCTACTTTATTTTATGACTCCATCTTATTTTTGCTGGGGGCAGAGTCTCATGTAGCTCAGGCTGGCCAGAGACTTTTTTCTGAAGCCAAAGATGACCTTGCCTTGAATTCTTGATCCTCCTGCCTTCACCTCCCAAGTACTGGGATCTCAGGTATACACCATCCCAACCAGCTTTCTGACCCTTACTTCTAAGATAAATTTGACATTTATACCCAATAGTGTGAGTCTTACATATACTAAAAATTCATTTACTACTAGGATTCAAGTTTGATTGCTTTCGTGTGTGTACCTAAGTGCTCTACTACTGAGCTACACTCTGTTTTTTTTTTTTTTTTTTTTTTTTTTTTTTTTTGGTCTTTTTGAAGCAGGGTCTCCCTGTAGCCCCAGCTGTCCTGGAACTCACTATGTAGACCAGGCTGGCCTTGAACTCACAGAGATCCACCTGCCTCTGCCTCCCAAGTGCTGGGACTACAGGCATGTGCCACCACACCCAGCACAAATTGGTTTTTATGATAGGAGCTCAGACGGATAACCATAGCTCTTCAAATGAATTTTGGTGTTGACTCATTATAATGATCCAGGCTTTCTCAGTTAAGTATAATAATCAACTCTCAAGATGGAAATCTCTGGATGATAGAGCAAGGATTTCCATAGTTTTTTACATAGTTTTTTGTTTTGGGTTTTTTTTTGTTTGTTTGTTTTTTTGGTCTTTTTGAGACAGGGTCTTCCTGTAGCCCCGGCTGTCCTGGAGCTCACTATGTAGACCAGGCTGGCCTTGAACTCACAGAGAGCCGCCTGCCTCTGCTCTCAAGTGCTGGGATTAAAGGCTTGTGCCACCACACCTGGCTATTCTGTCATTTGTATAGTGTCACCAATGGGAATATACAGAAGGCTACACCAGTCAGGCATGGTAACACACGCAGGCGTACCTAGATCCCAGCAGTTGGGAGGCAGAGACAGACAGCAGGTAGATCTCTGTGAGTTCCGGCCTACACACTGAGACCATATATATTTAAAAAAAAGAAAAATAAAGAAAAATAAAGTCTTACGGGTTAGAGAAATAGCTCTTGCAGACAACCTGAGCTCCATTGTAACTCCAGCGCCAGGGGGATCTCTGACCTCTACAGGCACAGTCACATATCACAGACCCACACATAATTTAACATAAATCTTTTTTTAAAAAAAGTCTACTCCAGCCTGGTGCAGTGGTGCATGCCTTTAATCCCAGGACTTGGGAGGCAGAGGTAGGTGGATCTCTGAGAGTTCGAGTAGTCTACATAGTGAGTTCCAGGCCACTCCCTGGGGCTACAGGGAGACCCTGTCCCAAAAAGAC
The DNA here is from genome assembly GCF_000622305.1 of Nannospalax galili. Taxonomy (NCBI): domain Eukaryota; kingdom Metazoa; phylum Chordata; class Mammalia; order Rodentia; family Spalacidae; genus Nannospalax; species Nannospalax galili. The sequence continues at coordinate 1,503,469 of NW_008333404.1, forward strand.
CAAAAAAAAAAAAAAATGTGTGTGTGTGCATGTGTGTGTGGTGTGCACTCTGTGTGTGTGTGTGTGTGTGTGTGTGTGTTAGGGACAGTTCTCAGGGGAGACCTAGTTCATAAAGCAGAATTACTAGAGTCTGTTGGTGGAATTACTCAAACCGAAATCATTAGTTTGAGGACAGGTAATACGCCAGGTACTTTTTTATTTTTATTTTTTGTCTTTTTGAGATAGGGTCTTCTTATGTAGCCCCAGCTGGCTTGGAACTCGTGATATAGATCAGACTGGCCTCAAACTCACAGAAATCCACCTGCCACTGCCTCCCAAGTGCTGGGATTAAAGGCATGTGCCACCATGCCTAGCTTATGCCAGGCACTTTTAAAGAAGTGGTTTAGGGGTTGGAGAGATGGTTCAGCAGTTAAGAGCACTGACTGCTCTTGCAGAGACTGGGGTTCGATTCCCAGCACCCACATGGCAGCTATGACCCGTCCTTAACGCCAGTACCAGGGGAATCCAAAGCCCTCTTCTGAAGCCTTCTGCATTGCACAACACGGGTGCACTTACATACATGCAAGCTAAAATATATTTTTTTTAATAAGTGGAAGCCGGGCGTGGTGGCACACGCCTTTAATCCCAGCACTTGGGAGGTAGAGACAGGTGGATCTCTGTGAGTTCATGGCCAGCCTGGTCTACTAGTGAGTTCCAGGCCAGCTGGGGCTACAAAAAGACCCTGTCTCAAAAAGACAAAAAAAAAAAAAGAAAAAAGAAGTGGTTTAGAGATGAATTCAGGGTCTTGTGCATATTAGGCAAATGCTCTACCACTGAACTTTATCACCAGTCTGAGGATGAATGATATGGAACAAAATCTTGCCAAGGAAGAGAAAAGAGGCTCTGGGCACTAAAAGCACTTATGGTTCAGCTGAGGAGAAACTGATAGGGCACCAAGTGTTCTAGATCATCTGTATCAGTGCTTTGTAGGGAGATTGTGACTTGCTAGTGTTATGGCTTTGGGCAAGGTGCTTAATTTCTTTGTTCTTCAGTCTTCTAATAAAACAAGGCTGTGAGGATTCATTGAAATATGAGTAACATACTGAGGACAGCACCAAAGACAGGAGCTTCCTGTGTAGTCCTAGCTGGCCCCTGGCACACCAGACTGGCCTCAAACTTGCCTCGTCCTCCAGAGTGCCGAGTGCCGAGATTACAAGCAAACTCCACAAAACCCAGCTATGATTATTCTTTCTAGTGTTATCACCTTTGCCTCTGACCACAGCTGATACCGGAAAGGGCAAACTCCTATCTGTATTTGATACACAGACATTAAGGCCCAAACTTTAACTTTAGTGCCCTTGTAGGTCAACTAAGTTCTAACCACAGCTCACTCCTCTACCCAGTCAAGACAGTTTGTAAACACAAAGGAAGAGAGCTGCTTGTAGGTTTCCAGCAGCTCTGAGCATATTCCAGGCAGTGGCCTGGATGTCTCGCCAAGGCTTGGTTCTGAAGGGCAGGGGCGGGAAGGAATGTACCTCTCACCTGGAGGGCTTGGTGAAGTTTGGCAGCAAAGTACAGTGGTGTGTTCCTTATCACCGAGGCTGGAAGCAAAGGTGGAAGAATGGAGGGCCATGACTAGGGCCACGGCTTCCCATCCCAGGAGAGACCCCTCCATGCATCCCATGCGGGTCTCTTACCTAGGCTGAGCAGGGCCACTTGGCTGTCTCCGCGGAAACGGTTCTGTATAGCATCTTCCAATTCTTGCCCAGTGCATCGCCGATACCGATCAAACACTTTTGGGATGTGTTTGGGGGGAGTTAGAAAGATAAATTGATTCATGGGGTTGGGGTTACTTGTCACAGAGAATCATGACCCTCCCTACCATTCTCTGCCACACTCATTGATAGAGTAAGCTGGAGGGATAAGAAGGCTTGGGTACCTCGAATGAGATGTTCAGGACTGCGCTGTGTGAATGTCAGGATCCATGGCCCCTCTGAGTTAGGTTCTACTGCCTGCTGGAGTGCCTGGGAGGAAGGAAGGAACCAGTGAAGGATTAGTCAGGATCATTGGTTAGACCCTGTAATCCCTATGATGTTCCCAAAATCTATCATGATGGTGGAAATGGGACTGAGGGTGAGTTTACCTTTTTTTTTTTTTTTTTGGTCTTTGTGAGTTCGAGGCCAGCCTGGTCTACATAGCGAGTTCTAGGCCAGCTGGGGCTACAGGGAGACCCTGTCTCAAAAATAAAAGACAGTGCTAAGAGGAGCTCCTGCCCCCACATCTAAATCCCCTATTTGGGAATGTACTGGTTCCCCCTACCCCCAGAGAATTAATCCCCTAGCCTTCTTGATTCAAGTGTCCACAGAGGAGAAACTGCCAGCTTGCTTCCTGTGAACTCAAGAGACTGAGGAAAGAAGGCAGGAAAAGGACTGGGCTGTCATATTGAGGCAGAAACAGGTTTGCAGCATAGATAGAAACACAGACGGGCGTGGTGGTGCACGCCTTTGATCCCAGCCCTTGGGAGGCAGAGGCAGGTGGATCTTTGTGAGTTTGAGGCCAGCCTGGTCTACATAGTGAGTTCCAGGACAGCTGGGGCTACAAGGAGACCCTGTCTCAAAAAAGCCAAACCAAAACAAACAAACAAAAGAAACACACGATCCATACCATAAGACACACAGACATATATAGTGGTGGAGGGAGTCTGGGGCACAAGGCCAGGCAAACTCTTAAACCACTTTGCTCACCTGGACATCCTGTTCTTCCAAATTGTAGTCAATGATTCCAGAGTAGGTGTCTCGACCCCCCTGTGTAGAGACATTATTCTCAGCAGAGAACTCCACTCAGTGGAGTTTTGGCTCTAGGCTGATTCTCTGAAGCCCTCACTTGTCCATCACAGGGCAGCAGTGCTCACTGCCCTGGCCCATCCTGAGGAGCGGAACTCCTTCCTTCCCAAGCCAGTCCTCACCTTGCCCAGTGCCAGAAGCAGGTCCTGCAAGATGCCATTGGTCTCAGCCTTAATGTCTTCCTCAGCCTCTACCTGGAAATCTGAGGCAGGGTCAAGAGCTCTCTGAAGCCTCTTGATTTTTTCCCAGGGTAGGTGGCTCCAGGACCTGTCATATGCCTGACCCACTGTGCCCTGCCAGCCCTCCTAGGAAGAGGAACTTGAAAGCTGCTTGTTCCCAGGATGTAAGAAATGAGGACCATGGTGGCCACTCTGAAAATATCCCTAAGCTGTGGGATGTGGGGTGGCTTCCTTCCAAACACCTACCTGCTGGGAATTCTATTAGAGTGGTAGCCAGGCAGTGAAGGGGAACAGGGAAACCTAGGTTGTGAAGCAACTTGTCTAGGGCCTGGCCTTCTAACCAGTATCCAAGAAGTGATGTGTGAGATGGGATATAACCCAGAGAATGAACAGGAGGAAACAACAGAAATGAAGAAAACACTGGCTAAGGCTGTAGCTCAATAGTACACAACTTGTCTGGCATGCTGAAGCCCTGGGTTCAATCCCCAGTACAGAGAGAAAGAAGAAGGCAGGAAGGCAGGAAGGCAAGAAACCAGAAATAGTGGTGCATACCTGTAATCCCAGCACTTAGGGGGCTAAGGCAGGAGGATCAGGAGTTCAAGCTACATGAAACTACTCTGTCTCCAAAAAGTTTAAAAAAGAAAAAAAGAAAATCAGAAGCAAGAGGGAATCAAGAAGGTAGAAGAGAGTTAAGAATATAGACCATGGAGCTGGAGAGATGGCTCAGCAATTAAGAGCACTGACTGTTCTTACAGAGGACCAGGGTTTGAGTCCCAGCAACCACATTGTGGCTAACAACCATCCATAACTCCAGTACCAGGGGATCTGATGCCTTCTTCTGACTGACCTCCTCAGGTATTGCACAACACAAGTGCATTTACACACATGCAGGCAATACACTCATACATATAAAATAAAAATAATAAATAAAATTTAAAGAAAAAAAAGAATATAGACTAGGGTTAATATCAAAAGAAAAAAGGAAGAAAAGGGAGATACTCTGGCTGTGAGACAAGGATGGGAATAGCTGGTCGCAAATTAGTGGGTGAGGCATGTGGCAACCAAGCAGGGCCAACAGGGCCTGATAAGTGACACATATGACTTAAGAGAGGGTTTCCACCTGTTCCCCAGGCAGCAGCAAGGCCTTTAGTTTGAGAATGTGATGTGATGGTAGAGATGGTAAAGGGGCTGGGGAGGTGACATGGGTACCTTTGGGACTGTGACAGTGCCTAATATTGTCATTACTGTGAAATTTGCCCTGGGGCCCCAGACTAAGATGGTTAATCATTGCTTCTTTCTTAATGATCATATGTGGCTCTCTCTCCCGTGGGGAGACTGAGGCACTGGTAGTATGCGTATGGGGGTACTGAAAGGGAGTAACTTGGCGAGTCAGGGTCTCAGGTGGCTCATCTGCGGGAGAGGAATGCATCATTCCCAGTTCCCCTCCAGCTCTTGGGACCTCCGCTCACATTCTTACCATGTTTATACACTGCCAGACACTCCTGCAGCAGAGGTGGGGCTCGAGTGGCAAGGATTTCCAACGCCACATCCTCAGCAGAATCTGAGGCCTACAAGAAATCGAAAGACCACTCTAACACTGGGCCATGTCATTAGCTCAGCAAGATGGCAGACAGAGGGGTGGAGAGTAGGCACTGGCAACTTCTCCATGGAAGGGTCATCACAGGGTGGCTGGCTGGAGGGGCCTCTTCCAAGGCAACCCCCTGGAGTGGACAAGGAAAGTCAGTTGCCCCTCCCCTTCTTTCAGTGGTATCAATCCCCAGATAACCCAACGATTGCCTTCTCCTGGTACCTTCAAGGCTGTCCTCAATTCCTGGGCATCAAATTGGGCTGTTGGCTGCAGCAGAGCCACCACAATCTTCTCCAGGTGACCGGAGAGTGCTGCCTGTAAGGACTTCAACAGGTCCTGCAAAATCGTCCGCATGACAGACAGAGGCACAGTTCATCACAGGAGGGTCCCAGAAACATGGGGAGGTTTGGGAAGATTTGGCTGGTTTTCATCTCAAGTCTGATTAGCCAGGAGGGAGGGTTTGGCCTTGCTGCACCTCAAGTTCTTGAGAGGGTCTCCACCCTGCTCCATAGCTCCTGGGAAGTCAGAATAGAATGGTCTTACCTGTTTGGTGCGCTCCTGGAAGGCTCGAGAAATAAGCTGTCTTTGTTCTCTGCTCCGATTGGTCAGTATATCCACAATGGCGCTGTGGTCTACTCCTGAATCAAGACAAGACTTGGCTGTTACCAGGCTGTTTACAAGGTTATGATCCCCTTGCTCTTCAGGGAAGGGCAGAGAAGAGCAAGGTCTATTTCATCCCCACTTCCAATTGCTCTCAAAAGACTATGCAAATAAAATGTCAAAAATTGCATGGAAAGCTGGGTGTGGTCATCCACACCTATAATCCCAGCACTTGGTAGACAGAGGCAGGAAGATCGGGAGCTCAAGGTCATTCTCAGGTAGTAAGTTTGATGCTAGCCTAGGCTACATGAGACTGTCTAAAAAAAAGAAAGAATTTGACCCCAATCCTAATTCAGGCAAAAGTGATCTGGTATGAAAAAAAAAAAAAAAAAGGAAAAGAAAAATAGAAAGAAAGAAAAGAAAGTAAAAGAAAATATAAAAATAAGTGACTTTTTGAGTGGCTTAGAATCCCGGATCTGCCATTATGAACTATGTGACCTTGGGCAAGCCTCTTAACCTCTCTGAACTCCAATTTCCTCATCTGCAAAATAGAAATAATAAGCCCAACCTTACAAGGGAATTGTGAGATTGGGTATGACACATTACCACGGAACTTGACACACAGGAATTAAGGCATTTCACAAACATTTCTTGAGCACTGTTCATTCACTCCACCTTTATAGCTCCTTCAAAAAAAATTTTTTTTACATTTATTTATTTTGTGTGTCTGTGTGGGATGGAGGGTGCGTGCCTGCTATAGCACACATGTGGAGGTCTGTGGAGGTCTGTAGAGGTCTGAGGACCACTTGAAAGAGTTGGTTTTCTCCTTCCACCAGGTAGGGACTGAGGGTGGAACTCAGGTTGCTAGACTTGGCTGCTCCCTCTCCCCCTCTCTGGTACCCTGCTGACCTGTAGATTCTTTATAGAAAGGTAGACTTGCAGTGCAGCATGGTGGTTCCTGCCTGTCATCCCAGCACTTGGAAGACTGAGGCAGGGTCTGAAGCTACCCCTGTCAGGTAAATATGGGGCTGGAGAGATGGCTCAGCAGTTAAGAACACTGGTTGTTCTTGCAGAAGACCCGGGTTCGAATCCCAGCACCCACATGGCAGCTAACAACTGTCCATAACTCCAGTCCTAGGGGATCCAACAGCCTCTTCTGACCTCCTTGGGCATTGCATGACATAGGTGCAGTTACCTACATGCAGGCAATACATGCATACACATAATAAATAAAATTTTTTTAAAAATCAGATAAACAGCTGGGTGCGGTGGCACACACCTTTAGTCCTAGCACTTGGGAGGCAGAGGCAGGAGGATCTGAGTTCAAGGACAGCCTGATCTACATAGCGAGTTCCAGGCCAGCTGGGGCTACAGGGAGACCCTATCTCAAAAAAGACAAAAAACAAAACAAAACAAAACAAAACAAACAAAAACAGGTAAACAGGTGCTGGAGAGATGGCTCAGCCATTAAAAGCACTGGCTGCTCTAACAGAGGACCTGGGTTTGGTTCATAGTACCCATATGGCAGCTAACAACCATCTGTAACTCTAGTTCCAGGAGATCTGACTCTCTCTTTGAACCTCTACAGGCATTGCATGACTTGGGTGCACTTACATGCAGGCAATATACTCATGCACATAAAATAAAAATACTAAATAAAATATTTTTTAAAAGTCTGGAGAATAGGGGCTGAAGAGCTGGCTCAGCAGTTAAGAACAGAGAACCTGGGTTCAGTTCCCAGAGCCCACATGGAAGCTAACACTGGTCCTTAACTCCAATTCCAGGGGATCTGACATCCTTTTCTGGCTGGGAAGCTAACACTGGTCCTTAACTCCAATTCAAAGGGACTTGACATCCTCTTCTGGCTGGCATTCGGCATGAATGTGGTACACTTACATGAGGCAAAATACTCATTCACTTAAGAAAAATCCTAAAAGAAAAGCAAGAGAGCAGCAGTTAAAGGAGGACCACAAGTGTTGAGGATGGGGTCTTACCCTGGCCTGTAATGGCCCGCAGCAGCCTCTGTACATCCTTGTCCACACTGAAGCTCAAGAAGGTCCTGAGAGTGCCCAGGGTCCCCCATGCTGCAGTCTGTAAGAGCATGGTGTTATGATGAAGGGGCACATTCTCTATTTTCTATTTCCCATCATCTCCCTGGCACCTGAGTTGACATATTCAAAGCCAGGGTTATGGTTTCATCAGTAGTAGTACATTAGCCTGGCAAAGGCAAGGCTCTGGACTCATCACCAGCTCTATTAAGTAAGCAAATAAATCCTTTAGGATTTTATGTTTCAATAGCCCATACCTTGTTGGCAAGGCCCAGGTGGCTGAGGATCTCCTGGGTCAGGGACAGTTCCATCTTACCACTGCTCACAGACATGGCTCAACTGGCTGCCCTAGGGAAGAAAACAGGAGCCAGCAGAGATAAATGTCCCCCTGGGCCTGTTGATGACTCCTGACCTGGAGCTTGGGCTTTCCTAACCTGTTCCTTTTATTGTAGGAAAAAAACAACAAAAAAGCCACCCCCCTAAAAAAACACCAACTAGAGTAGAAAAGGAGGGGTAATAGAAGAGCCCACCCACCCACTTCTCACCCTCCTTTAGGAAGCCAGAATTGATTGACCAGGGAAGCTGCTGGAACCAGCATCAACCAAACCCGTCAAGGTTGGACCCAAGGCCCCTCAGTCCATAGTCCAGATGGTGCCCTCTCCCGAGGCTCATGGCCCTTCCTTCCCTGGCCTGGCTGGGTTCTCCTCTTGTAGTGTTGGGGAGCTGAGGTGAGGGGGCACAATGAAGTGTTCTGGGTGGAGACAGCTCCTCATTGTACTTCTTCCCCACAGGTAAGACCTAACCCTTGCCTATGAAGCTCCTTACCTGCTTGCCTCTAGGAATCTCAAGTGGAATCTTTAGGTCAGCAGCTGTAATCTCTGGATTGATGTATGTGTCCTTGTAGGGACATGGGTACCTAGACAGAGAATAGACACACTTATGCTGGGAAAGGAACACATACACTCCTCCCCCAAGCCATCAGTAAGTTCCCCCTCCCTCAGATGAGGGCCCAGGTCCAGGACTTACCCCAAGAGTGCAAAAGGTGACCTGGGTGCCTTCCTGGCTTGGTGGCTTGCCTGTGTGGGCACCAGCTCCTGTGTAGCCTGGTAGAGGAGAGGAGGGGTGGGCAGCCCAGGCTGAACAACCAGTCAGATGGCCTCACTTGCAGATCAGCCCAGCTGTTGTCTCTGCTTTGGCCCCTCCCAGACGTGGGAAGAGGACCAGGCTGTACCAGGTCTACATGCAAACACTTCCCCACCTAGCATCTCTCCTCCCAGGAACTGGACCTTAACCCACACAAGTGAACTCTGTTCAGCCTCTCAGCTCAGCCGAGGACACAGGAGGCTTTGTGCATTGCTATCCCTGTGGGGCCAGGTTGGGACCACAGAAGCCTAGTCTCTGAGTCTAGCTTCTGACCTGGCTCTGCCTCTGGCTCCAGCTCTCTGGCTCCAGCTCCCTGGGGGTGTGTATGTGGAGGGGTGTGCAGGTCAGACAGGCTCCAGGCCGATTTCAAGGTTGATAGAGAAAAACCTGTTGGGGCACATACCAGCAGGGCACCCCAGCTTGCACCCTACAGGGGGTCCCAGCCCAGAAACTACTGTGATTACTGCCTTATTAAAGCCAGCTGGCCTGGGTGGGGAAGCACTGTTTGTTTCAATGAAGAAGGAAGCGCACAGGTAATCAGGAGTGGGAGCAGAGTCAAGAAAGAAAAATGCAAAAGGGTGTTCCCTGCAGAAGGGCACTGTGGAGGTGTCATGCTCCCAAAGGCAGGTGAAGGAGGCTCCCAGGGCCCCAGTTTCTCAGACTCCTTCTGTTGCCTTTTGGCTGCTGGGATTCCCTGGCTGTTTTAGCTGCAGGTGATTCAATCCCAGCAGCTGGGCTAGAGGCTGTCCCTGCACAGAGCAGCAGGTGAACAGTCCCTCAGAGCCTCAGGGGCCCTAAGCAGTTCCTTAAACCTCACTGTCTGGCTGTCCAGACCCCAGTGGTCCTCCTTGATTTCCCAGGATCCCTGAAGAAGGGACCTTCCACTGCCATCCCACCACAAGGATAAGCCTAGGGAAGCACTGGCAAGAAAGGTTTCCATGGTGGTGAGGTGGTGGGCACAGTCTGGCAGTTGTTTTTTTTTTTCTTTTGTTTGTTTTTGTCTTTTAAAGTGGAAAACCTGCACCGGTTTTAAAATTATAGGATGTGGGGTCAATCACCACTTAAAATTTATTTATTTATTCATTTATAATTTATATTTATTTATTTATTTAGCACATTGGGAGGAGTGCATGTATGGAGGTCAGAGGACAACTTATGGGAGCTGATTCTCTCCTTTCACCATGTGTGTTCCAGGGATTGAACTGAGGAGGTCAGACTTGGTGGCAAGCGCCTTTACCTGCTGAGCCATTTTGCTGGTCCCATCCCCCCTTTTTTTGAAGCAGGATCATCACCAGGCTGACCTTGAGCTCACAATCCTCCTGCCTCAGCTTCACAAATATTGAGATTTACATGTGTAAGCCATCATGATCGGTTCTGCCATTTCCTATGTCTGTCATCTAGGTAGTCATGTCAGGTCTGTAAATGGAAATAGTGGGAGAGAGTGGACGGTGGGGTGGGGAGAAGACAGGTTGGGGCATTCTGAGGATAGGTTTCCTGGGAGGGATAAATGAGGGAATATGTGGATGGCATGTGGCAAAGTGCCTTGTGAATTAGTGGTGTTAGATTATGTAAATAAAAATATACAACACCTAGTTAAATTAGAATTTCAGATAATGAATAATTTTGTTGGTATAAGTAATGATCCAAATATTTAATCTAATTACTTATGTTAGCAAATTGTTTACCTGAAATTATAATCTAATTGGATGCCCCATGTTTTACTTGACAATCTCCAAAATAAGACTCAATTTCTGCACTGTGGTTAATAGCAAAAGTTCTAGAGCCAGACTTCTCAGAGTCAGAATTCAATTCTGGTCTTCTCTATGATGTTAGGCAGGTACCTTAACCTTCCTATGCAAGGTTAAACTTCCTTAAACTTCCTTCTCAGGTTCCTCATCCTCAGAACAGAGGCTGGGCTGGGGATATAGCTGAGTGGCAGAATGCTTGCTTAGCGTATCCAAGGCCCTGGGTTCAAGCCCCCATACTGAATAAACAAAAACAAAATAAACATAAAACCTCTCTCTCTCTCTCTCTCTCACACACACACACACACACACACACACGAACAAAAAAGCACTAATGATAATGTTTATGTTATAGATTGTTGTGAGAAACAATTAGAAGTGGGGCTGGGAATGCAGCTCAATGGTAGAGCATGGATGAGGCTCAAGGTTCTAGCCCTAGCAGACCACCTGAAAATACATTAGAAAAGTGCCCACTAAAAAATAGTAAGGACACATGTCACAATGTTAGTATATAACAATAAATATTGTTACAATATTATTTTATAATGGTAGCTGTTATGTCTTCCTGAAAAGTCCAATTTGGGCTGTCAGCTTCCTCCTTGCAATTTCCCAACATAGCCACAAGAGGGCACAATCAAGAACTGAGAAGTATTGTTAACACAGCCCCTTGTGGCCACTTGGAAGTCCCGGACCCTGAGCTACAAAGGGGTTCTCATAGTTCATCCTTCCTTCCCAAGGGCGGCCTCCTCAGGACATCAGGTTCCTGGGTGAACTTGGTAGGCATCTTACTTAGGTCGGAAGAGCCTCAGGTAGGTATTTACTCACCGCCAGCAGACAAGGCAGATCTCTGAGCACATGCAAGGACCTGGGGGACACTTCAGTGATGCTGGGGGACAGCAGGGCAGCATGAGGTCCACATTACCTCAGTTTCTGATTTTTCTGTTTTGTTTTGTTTTGTTGTTTTATTGAGACAGGGTCTCTTGGTAGCCCTGGCTGGCCTGGAACTCGCTATGTGGACCAGGTTGGCCTGGATTTCACAGAGATCTGCCTGCCTCTGCCTCCGAGTACTGGGACTAGACCTGTGCCACCATGCCTGGGAGCCTCTGATTCCTGAGAACCTCTTCTGGCTACATATACCAAGCAGGCTTATGGAGAAAGGAAGGGAGGGCGAGGGCACCTGTTAGCCCAGACTCCTGGCAAACCTGCAGGTTGAACTCTGAATTTGGAGAAGGCACACAGAAGCCCAGTCACATGGCAGAAACAAAGTCCTCCTGCCCTTGAGTCTGAGGAGTGTGTGTGGTGCATTTGCAGTGGTTCTGCTGAAACTTGGATGGAATTTCAACACTTTTATTCTTGGATTAAAAAAAAAAAATATCCTTTAGTCCCAGCACTCGGGAGGCAGAGGCAGGCAGATCTCTGTGAGTTCAAGGCCAGCGTGGTCTACATAGTGAGTTCAGGTCAGCTGGGGCTGCAGGGAGACCCTGTCTCAAAAAGACCAAAAAAAAAATTTAAATTAATGTGTATGTATGCATTGCCTGCATGTATGTAAGTCCACCCGTATCGTGCAGTGCCTACAAGAACAGAAGAGGCCCTTGGAGCCCCTGGAACTGGAGTTATGGACAGTTGCTAACTGCCATGTGGGTGCTGATTCGAACTCAGGTCTTCTGCAAGAAAAACTAATGTTCATAACTGCTAAGCCATCTCTCCAGCCCTGGCTCTTTTTTTTTTTTTTTTTTTTTTTTAACAGCAGGAACAGACTGATACTGTTTTCAGATTCACTAATCACCTCAAACCCTGTGGTCTAAATTTTAGGATTGTAGTGTTGGAGGACATCTCAGAGAAGGTCTGCTCTGAAAAGGTATGCTCTGCACCCCTCATTACTGGAGGGTGGTGACCTCCCACTGCAATGGAGCTGGAACCAGAATCCAGGTGTACAAATACCTCTGATTTTTTTTTTCAATCTCTTTTTTTTTTTGGTCTTTTTGAGACAGGGTCTCCCTGTAGCCCCAGCTGGCCTGGATTCGCTATGGAGACCAGGCTGGCCTTGAACTCACAGAGATCCGCCTGCCTCTGCCTCCCAAGTGCTGGGATTAAAGGCGTATGCTACCACGCCTGGCCTTTTTTTAAAATCTCTTAATGAGGGAGGGTGTGGATGACAGGGTGTGGGGTCCCTTAGTGGAATACTTGGGCATAGCAGTAACATCCAGCACCTCCACCACTACCACATGAGGCCCCATGTTGCTTTACTTTCTCTATGTAGGACTGAATTTTTAGTTTATTTGTTTATTATTTATTTTTATTTTATGTGTATGTGTGTTGCCTGCATGCATGTAAGTGCGCCCATGTGTGCAATGGTCACAGAGGCCAGAAGCGGTAGATGGATCCCCTGGAACTGGAGTCATGGATGGTTGTTAGCAGCCATGTGGGGGCTGGGAACTGAACCCGGGGCCTCTGTAAAAGCAGTCAGTGTTTTTAACTTCTCAACCATCTCTCCAGCCTCTAGGACAGACTTCTTTTGTTTTTTTGAGACAGGGTCTATGTAGCCCCAGTTGGCCTGGAACTTGCTATGTAGAACAGGCTGGCCTTGAACTCACAGAGATCCACCTGCCTCTGCCTCCCAAGTGCTGGGATTAAAGGCATGTACCATCACTATCATCTATCTATCTATCTATCTATCTATCTATCTATCTATCTATCTATCATCTATCTATCATCATCATCTATCTAATCTATCATCTATGATCTATCTATATTTTGTGCATATGTCTATGTGTGTGGAAATGCATATGCCGCAGTACATGTGTGCAAGTCAGACAACTCCTTGTGGGAGTCATTGTCTCCTTCCATCATGTGAATACTGGGGATGGAACTCAGGTTATCAGGCTTGGTGGCAGGTGCCTTTACCCACTGAGCCATATCATCCTCCACCCCCCCATTTTGCTTTACTATCAACTCTTTGCATTGCATGATCTCAGAATATACAGAAACCTATTTATTTCACCTTTTGTTAGGACTTTTTCTGCTCAGAACTGTCACCAAGTCTATTTAGGTGCTAGAGTTGTTGTTCTATTCTTACCAAACAGCTTCTGTGTTGTATGGGCCAGCTAGATTTGGAACTATCTACCTTTTGCAGTTGGGCTCCATGTGTCTGTCTTCCCAGGAGTCTGTTCAGATACCTAAACTCTGGTCCTATGGCCTGTTCCATGCCTTGGGACACCTCAGCAGCCCGTTCAGAGGAAGTGAGTCACCACAAGACAGGCCACACTTGGGGCATTGTGGGCATGGCTGTACCAAGTTGGAGGTGGGGGATGGGCTGGAAAGGCAGGTAATCATAATCTCCTGGTCCACCCAAGGGTGGCTGTGTGTGGAACATCAACCTGGTGCTGGCTGAGGTCAAGTTTTTTCTCTCTCCATTCTCTTTTGTACACTTATCTTTATTTCTCAAGCCCTCATTATCCAGTTTCTGCTCCCAAACTCCTCACTTTCTTTCATTCATTCATTAACTTCAGTTATCCTGAGGAAGCATTTAAAAAGTCTGGTGGGGCATGGTGGTTCACATCTGTAATCCCAGTGCTCAGGAGGCCGATTCAGGAGGATGGCTGAGAGTTTGAAGCCAGGGGCTACATAGTGAGATTCTGCTAAAAAAAAAAACCCAACCAAATAAATATCTGGTGGGGACCATGGGAAAACATGGCATTTCTACAAAAAAAAAAACAAGAAAAGGAGTCAAGCTAAAAGAAGGGATAAGTAGTCCAGAGGTGTGGGAGCATGAGAGTGTTAGCTGGGGCCCAAATAGGACACACCAGATTGCTGGAAAAGGGTGTGAGGGTGTGTAGACTCAGGAGAGGGTACTAGAGCGGATCTCTGTGAGTTCGAGGCCAGCCTAGTTTACATAGTGAGTTCCAGGACAGCTGGGGCTACAGGGAGACGTTGTCTCAAAAAGACCAACCCCCCCAGCCCCCCCCAACAACCTTGGCAACCCCTTGGTAGAGTGCAAGGGACATCCAGGCTCCTGTATATTCTGAGCTTGGACAGGGAGCAAGTGAACTATACAGGTTGGAAATCAGCTATTGCCTCTCTACACCTCCAAAAAGAGAGGGCCAAACTCCTAAGACAACTTAGACCTGACTAACATTGAAACAAGCCATGGCCACAGGTTTTGTGACAGCATAAAAATGCCATTTCATGAAGGTAAAAGTTTATTTTAATTTTGAGATGGATAGACTCATTCTGTAATCCAAGCTGGCCTCGAAACCGTGGCTCCCCTTGCTTTGGCCTCCCGAATCTGAGACTAAGGGCATGAACCACCAAGCCTGGCAAAGTAAAAAAAGAAAAAAAAAATTAAAGTATTTATACATAGAGGAAGCTGCAGCTCTCGCTGTAAATAGACCCTCCAGTACATTTTAGTCAAGCTCTGTCTATTCTGAGGCTCAAGGATTTATAGGGCTATTTAGGGAAAACAAATTTTAATAGGAAATTGACCACGGCTAAGCGTGGTATAGACTGAAAACTAGAGCACATTTTGTACAAGTTCGAGAGCGGCGCCTTCACACTCAACCACAGCAGGGCGTTGTGTCCAGGCAGGGCAGTGTTGCCCTGGGATGGACTCTCCCGCAGCGGGTTGTGCATCTTACAGCGCGCAGGGCCCGCCGGGCCTGGGTCTGTCTAGGCACGCAGGTAAAGACGCGGAGCACTCCGGGGGCAGGTCTCCCAGGCGGCTGCCCGAGGAGGTGGAGGTGGAAGTGTGGCAATCCGCCGGGGGAGGAACAGAGGCCTCCCCCTTGGGCTGAGGTCGCCGACCGCAGCGGGGGGCAGGCGGGGTGGGAGCCAGGGTGGCCGGGCGGGAGGACTGTACCCACCCCCAGCTGCGACGCAAGAGTCGGCCGAGGCTTGCGCGCGGCCCGCCTTATCACGGCGGCTCCACCCGGAGTTCCCGGGGCCCGGCCTGAGAAGAGGCGGGCCGGCGGGGCGGGCGCCGCGGAGCTCGGCCCCTCCCGGCCCCGGCCCCCGC
>NW_008333404.1:1518921-1622375 GCF_000622305.1 Nannospalax galili
CGGGAGGGAGCGGCCGGGCCGGGCCGAGGCTTGCCGGAGTCCCGCCGTGGTCCGGCGCGCTGTGGTGGCCGGGAGAAGCCGTCCTGGGCCACAGGTCGAATCGGGAGGAGAGGCCGCAGGGCCGCTTTCCCGGGGACCACAGCCATGGGCGCCCCTTTGATGGCGAGGGGAGAAGCTGGGGAGTACTGGATGGGTCCTGTGGACGGCGTGCGGAGGCCGCGGCTCTGCTGCTGCGGCTTCCCATGAGCCCCCTGTGCCCACCCCGGGAGGGAGGTCAGAGCGCCCCATGTGCTTAACCGGGAACAGGAAGGAGTGGCTGAGTGTCATTCCTGGCCCCAAAGGGCTAAGATTCCTATACCGTTATGGAGTGTGCGAGGCAGGCTTTAGGAGTAGCTGGTGAAACTGGCTTTCTGGGCGGTAACTTGCTGACTACTTGCCCAGAGGCCCTTTGGCTTGTTGGGTAACTGCAGGTTTCTAAGCTTGAGATTCGTTCCTGCATTGAAACCTGGTCTGTTATCTCAGTTGCCAGCCTCAGTAGTCTATAGAGGTTCTAAAGATCTGAGGTATGGAGCGAGCTGGTCTTTCCAGAGAACTGAGCTAGGGAAGGCCTCCACCGGTCCATTCCAGAGCCCAGGTGTCTCTGCCTGATTGCAATTGGTTAACCTTACTTCCGAGGAGCTCTTAAGGGTAAGGGTTTGTCTGCAGCCCTGCCTGATATGTCCTGGTCCTGACCATACAGTGTTTCTCTGTTTTCCAAAGTGTGTGTGTATGGCTTGGTCCTTGTCTCCATTGGTACCCCACACCCCTCTCTCCTCACTGGCCTCTGGCCAGATTTTGCTCTGGGAAGAAGGGTCTTTTTCTCTTGCCACTGGCCATAGGCTGGCTGATCCTGTACTGTGTGCCCTTCAACACCACCTCATCGACAGCTGCTGCTTCAACCCCTAAAACCCCTGTCCCTGGAGGCTGTATTCTTCAGTGTTTGGGTGGGTATGTGGGGGTTGGTCAAATATACAAGGTAAACTGTAGACCAGGGTTCTTTCTACTTTCCATCCTAATCATTCCTAGAATCTGACCCAAATTTTTGGACTGTGCTGCTGTCCGAAGCAGTGACACACCTCTTGATTTATTCTAATGCTTGTAGCATTCTTGAAGTTCATGACCAGTTACAGTTACGTCAAAAGAAAGCTTTCAGTGAGGAAGACTCTTCAGGACTCCTTTTTGGTAGTTTCTCAGACGAGTGGAAGCTGGCAGTCCATGAGACCTTCTCTCTTTCATTCTCTCAGCCCATGGCCTCTTTATGTTTCCTCCAAACTCTGAGCCACTAGGACTGTTGAGTCTGTGAGAAGTTTTTCCTCCCAGCTGAACTTCTACCTTTCCAACCTTTTGGGTCTACAAATTCCCGTGAGGCATCACTTTCCCATTACTTTTCATCCACTAGAGAGGGTCTTGGTGTGGGGGATCAGAGTTGGAGCAAAGGTTGGAGCTGGGCAGTGCCCTGCTCAAGTTGCTAGTAATACAATGCTTGTGAAATCCCTGCTCTACTGGCCCCCCTCAAGCTTATGCCTCAGAAAAGTGGCATCTGTCTCTGGGCAGGTGTAAGAGAGACAGACAGACAAAAAATGAACACATATTCATGTGTGCAGGTGGTATAATTTCTGTGAGTGGAAAAGTTATAGGTGTAATCAAGACTCTGGCCTTAGGGCTGAGGGTGATGAACAGGTGGGATCACCTGTCTATCCTGTGTGCACATCACCTTTTCTTGTCCTGATCTTTTGTTTATGGGATGCCTTGTTTGTCTTGGTGTGCTGGTGTGGTGCCAAGAAGCCACCAGGGCTGCAGCAGGGAGCGGACTCGTTCTGTGGGTATGTGTAAGAGAGTGGCTGGAAACCCTAGTCCCTTCCCCTCCTGTTGAGTCAGAAGTCCTGACCCTGCTGAATGTGGTATTTCTCTCTACTGGGCCTGGGTAGTGCTTCTCTGCCAATGGAAGTCCAGAACAGCAGGGGAGGGCTGTGGTCACAGAAAGCCTTAAACCCAGTGTGAGAGTCCTCATTAATCCCCACCTCCCTCTATCACATGCCTGTCTTCTTACTCTTCAATGCGTGGAGTCCAAGAGCGCTGGGCTGACTGCCTTGTTCTGGGGTTGAGATAGGAGACCTGCTGAAGTGCTTCCCTCAGCCATTCTGTGATACAGACTAGGGCTCCCTTCATTCTGTGACACCGACTAGGGCTCCCTCCAAAGCTCCTCACCTTTTTTGCTGGGGTAATAAAGGCACTAGACATTCCTGTGCCGGCAGGAGTCCAGGAGAGGCTCCACCTACTCTTTAGGCTCTTGGCTAGCCCTCTGAGCCCTTAACCCTCAAAATGCTCTAACAAGAGACACATCCCACTGATGGGATGGGGTGGGGTGGGATGGCCCAAAGTTTAGAACTGTCTGCTCCCTTGGTTTTAGGTCTCATTGGAGGAAAAGTTGGGCCACAAGAGATATAGTCAGATGATAGGGTCAGCTATTGCTCCTCATCTCCTATCAGGTTAAACACAAATGGGTGAGGAGGAAGAGGGGGAGGTGTCCTGCATTGCCTTCTCTGTCTTCAGTTTTTTTTTAACCTCTTTCCTTTCTCTATTCAATTTTCTACTTTTCTTTAGGAAGAATATGTGTTTGTGAGGGGGAAAATCCACTGTGGGAAGTTACTCAATTTTGTTCCGTTTGAGAGGCTTCCTTTTCTTTTAATGAATTAAATATTTATTCTGGCTAAGGTGGAGAGGCAGGGGCAGTGCTGGCTGTGCTGAGGCCTGGAATGTGTGACTAGAGGCTGGAGGGGGAAGGTGGAGCTTGAAGGTCCTTTATTGTCAGTGCTGACTACTGATTTCATCCAAAAGAGCAATGACCAGGAGTGGGGACGAGGGTAAAGTCCTTGAACTGGAATACTGACTGACCCCGTGACAGGCTGAGAAGGATTTCCCAAGTGCTTCTGTGGTGAGGAGGTGGAGCTGTTGAAAGGGCCAAGCACCCTAGGACCAGCCTAACTCAGCTGTGGGCTGAGGTTCCGCCTCCTCCAGCAGCTCCAGTTGGCATCCAGTGCCTGGTGCCTCTGTTCTCAGTGGCCAGCAAGCTACTGCTCTCTCTCCTGTCTCCCTGGGAGGAGACTACCTTTCTGTTGATGTACCTTCTTGTCTAGGTCAGTCTGAATGCTGCCGCCTCCACTCTGCCATCCCCCAGGAGGAGAGTTGAGAGGTGGGGAGCCCGGAGGATTTCCTTGGCTCTCCTGTTCATCAAGTTTTAGAACTGCAGGTGTTATGCTGGACCAGTGATCCTTCAGGGCCACCTGGCTGCTTCTCAGCTCATAGAAGCTGCTGTCGCCTCATGAGCTACAGATCATTCATTCCCTCCCTCTTTGGGTCCAAGTGGTCAGTGCCATTCTATTATCTTGCAGTGGAGGAAAGGTGAAAGGCAGAAGTTCTTTTCCTGGGCTGAGGGTGTTGGTTTCCTTGTAGATAGGTATTTTACGTTCTGGATGAGCCTTTATAAGAAATATGGAGTTCCAGGGTAACCAGGGGCTACACATTGAGACCGTCTCAAAAAAAAAAAAAAGCTATGTTATGCATGATGATGAGCTTATAGTTTTAGCACTTGGGCTGCTAAGGTAGTAGGATTGTGAGTTTGACACCAATCTGGGCTACATAAGTGAGACCCTGTCTCAAAAAAGCGAAGAAATAGCTGTACTAGATGTCTGCTGTCTAGATTCCCTGACCCCAGTCCTGACTGTATCTAAGGCTTCAATTTCTTTTTTTTTTATTATTATTTTTATTTTATGTGTATGCATGTATTGCCTGCATGTAGGTAAGTGCACTTGTGTCCTGCAATGCCCAAGGTCAGAAGAGGCTATTGGATCCCCTGGGACAGTTGTTAGCTGCCATGTGGGTTCTGGGATTCGAACACAGGTCTGCTGCAAGAACGGTCAGTGTTCTTAACCACTGAGCCATCTCTCCAGCCCCACTTCCTTCTGAGCAGAGGCTTATAGACTATGTTCTGCCTCACATGCAAGGACTGAGTGGCTTCGCATGGAGTGTCAGTCTTGTGTACAGTTGTTGGCTGCTCACTGACTGTTTTAGAGTTCAGCATCTTTGGGGACATGTGTTTCATTTTCTCCTGTGGATCTGCTAGCCAGTTGGGAAGAAGGTTTGCCTTGTCTGGTTTTGGGCTTATTACCTGCCTCCTGCCCCAAAGAAGCTTCTAGTTATGGGCCGGCTTTCCTGATTGTTGATCATAGCTTTTTTTTTTTTTTTTTTTTTTTTTTTTTTGGTCTTTTTGAGACAGGATCACCCTGTAGCCCCAGCTGGCCTGGAACTCACATATAGACCAGGCTGGCCTCAAACTCACTAAGATCTGCCTGCCTCTGCCTCCCAAGTGCTGGGATTAAAGGTGCAACCCTGGTTTGATCATAGCTTCTTAGTTCTGGTCTTGCTTGTCCTGCAAATTGAGATCTAAAAGGTAAGACTGATAAGAAATCAGGAGTGTGGCTGGGTGTGTTGGCCCATGCCTTTAATCCCAGCTCTTGGGAGGCAGAGGCAGGCAGATCTTTGTGAGTTAGAGGCCAGCCTGGTGAGTTCCAGGCCAGCTGGGGCTACAGGGAGACCCCGTCTCAAAAAGACAAAAAAAAGCAAGCTTTTTTTATTACAGGCAGTCAGGTCTGTGTGGTGTCAGCATTATCTAAGGTTGCTTTAAACTGTAAATGTTGAAACTGGAAAGCCACTGTATTTTGTATTACAGACAAGGGAACCACTCCTTCCAAGGCCATGTAGCCAGAACCAGAAGCCAAGGCTTGAGTCACTGGCCATTCTTTTTGATGTACCAAGAAAGCTTTCATTTTTGTCTTCCCTGCAGAGCTTTTCCACTTGACAGTCTCTTAACTTTCCCCTCCTCACTCAGGATGCTCCAGACCTTGTACGATTACTTCTGGTGGGACCGGCTGTGGCTGCCTGTGAACTTAACCTGGGCTGATCTAGAAGACCGAGATGGACGTGTCTATGCCAAAGCCTCAGACCTCTATATCACACTACCCCTGGCCTTGCTTTTTCTCATCATCCGATACTTCTTTGAACTGTGAGCATATCGTCACACCTTCAGTTGCCAGCTAGTCTATTGAATATGTTGGTCTCTTGATGTTCCAGTCCTGGACCCTGTTCTGGTTACCCAGGTCCCTGCCCACTATCTTTCTCCCCCAGGGCACCATTGTCTTCCTGAGGGCTCAGCACCCCCACGTTCTTCAATGGTTATTTGTTCTCTTCCTCCACCCGCCTCCTCTCCTGGCCACTAGTGAACATAGCAGCTTTGTCAGCTATGGGTAGCTCAGGAGGCTAAAGGAAAGGGGGTTACCAGAAAACTTGGGAAACTGAGGCCCAGAATTTGCCTGGGCCTTCTCCTCCCAGCTTAAAGGTTGGGAGTGCTCCAAACAAGCCAGACACTTCTCATGTCCCTTCCCCAGTTATGTGGCTATGCCACTGGCTGCCCTCCTGAACGTTAAGGAGAAGACTCGGCTGAGGGCACCCCCCAATGCCACCTTGGAGCACTTCTACCTGACCAGTGGCAAGCAGCCCAAGCAGGTATGAGCTGCAGACATGGCTCTGGGAGTTGTTTTGTGGGCCAGTTCTAGCCCTGGAGGGTAAAGGCATGGCAGTGGGCTGACTTGGGTTGTTATTGGGAGAGTTGGGGTGCTGCTGATCTTGAAATGGAATGACTCCATTATACCTAGGTGGAGGTAGAGCTTTTGTCTCGGCAGAGTGGGCTCTCCAGCCGCCAGGTAGAACGCTGGTTCCGCCGTCGCCGCAACCAGGATCGGCCCAGTCTTCTCAAGAAGTTCCGAGAAGCCAGGTTGGGGACATTGGGGCAATGAAACTGGGTTGTACAGTTCTGATGTGTCTTGCTGGGAGGGCAAGGTTGTGTGTAGAAGAATGTGAACTTAGTTATTGATGGTGCCCCAAGGGTACCTGGGGAGCTGCTGGAGGCTGTCCTCGCACCTAGCCTGCTCTGGTTCCTTTTGCAGCTGGAGATTCACGTTCTACTTGGTTGCCTTTGTTGCCGGCATGGCTGTCATTGTGGATGTGAGTGGGCATTGCTGGGAAGTGGGAGGACAAGCTCTGGTAAGGTGGGATAGGGCCACAGAATTTGGTCTTTCCTCCTTTCTTTTTCTCTCTGCAGAAACCTTGGTTCTATGACATGAGGAAAGTTTGGGAGGGATACCCCATACAGGTATGAAAAGAACCCCAAAACACAGAATACCAGGTTTCTTTCTTTGAATACAAGGCAGAGGTATTAGTCATGGAACTAAGAATCACTTGAGGGGGTAGAAGGGCTGAGTTTGGAAAGGTGAGCCCCCTTAGAACTAGTTGTTCTGGGGTCCCTTACCCCTCTTTCCTCTCCCAGAGCATCATCCCTTCTCAGTATTGGTACTACATGATTGAACTTTCCTTCTACTGGTCTCTGCTCTTCAGCATTGCCTCTGATGTCAAGAGAAAGGTAGGTGAAGAGTCTGTGCAATTAAGCCCAAGTACCAAACAAGGCCCTGGGATGAACCACCTTTCCTTTGTCTTCTGGGAGCCCAGGACAGAGCTGCTGGGATATAGGGCACAAAAGTGAAGGAGAGAAAAAGGAGCAGTGGGGAAACAGGGAAGAGTCCCTTGGAGCCGCATCTTTTCTGCAGGATTTTAAGGAACAGATCATCCACCATGTGGCCACCATCATTCTCCTCAGCTTCTCCTGGTTTGCCAATTACGTCCGAGCAGGAACCCTCATCATGGCTCTGCATGACTCTTCTGATTACCTTTTGGAGGTTAGGCTTCCCCCCCCTTTTTTTTTTGGCAGGTGGTGGTGGGGATATGAGTGGGCAATTGGCATTCATGGTACCACAGTGGGAAGGCAGTCAGTACTGGTAACTAGATGTGCAGATTATCTATATGGGAGAGTCAGGAGCCCATGATGACAGATGGGGCCATTTATGTAGTCAGCCAAGATGTTTAACTACGCTGGATGGAAAAACACCTGCAACAACATCTTCATCATCTTCGCCATTGTTTTCATCATTACCCGACTGGTCATCCTGCCCTTCTGGTGAGTAGGTGGCCAAACTACCCTCCCATCCTGATCTTGCCTTTGTCTCATTTACCATCATCTCTCACCCCAGGGTCTGTGTTTACAACTTCCCACTTGACTCCTCAGGATCCTGCACTGCACCCTGGTGTACCCACTGGAGCTCTACCCTGCCTTCTTTGGCTATTACTTCTTCAATTGCATGATGGCAGTGCTGCAGATGCTGCATATCTTCTGGGCCTACCTCATTTTACGCATGGCCCACAAGTTCATAACTGGAAAGGTGAAGGCTCTGCCTCCCTCCCTTTTGTAGGCCTCCCTATTCTTAACCCTAAGACTCCCCACAACTTTTTGTTGTGCCAGCAACCCTTAAAACAATTATGAGGCCCTGGGGATAGTATGAACACACACTTGAAGAAAGGCAGCTCTTGGGAATTTGAGGAAACAACTATTCTATCCTTTCTTCACAGCTGGTAGAAGATGAACGCAGTGATCGAGAAGAAACTGAGAGCTCAGAGGGGGAGGAGGCTGCAACTGGGGGAGGAGCAAAGAGCCGACCCCTAGCCAATGGCTACCCCATCCTCAATAACAATCATCGTAAGAATGACTGAACCATTGTTCTAGCTGCCTCCCACATTAATACACAAAGCCTAGAAACTAGCCAACCTTCCCTTTAGGGTCATTTTGAGCTCTGGGAAGAAAAGATAGAGAATCTACATTCTCTCTCCTTATTTGTCACCCAGTTTCTCTTAAAACAAACTCTAACCAGCCTATTCCTAGGTAGAGAGGAGGTTGGTTATATCCTCTTAGAGGGGGGATGATCTTATTTTCCCCTCTATCCTCCAAGCTACTCTATTAACTGAGACCCTTTCTCAGCTCTGAGGGTAGGGTTATAACTCACATTCCTTATTCTTAAGAATTTGGACCTAGCTGTTTGCCTTTGACTCCCTGACCTCAAGCCAGGGTTGTGCCTTACTGCCCCATCTCTGGGCCTCATTCTGCCAAAGCTGGACCAAGGTTCCACCTTCCTAAGCTCCCTAGCTCAGGCCAAACAACAAAATCTGAGCTACTTTTAACTTTTTCTCCTCCTAAGATACAGATGAATTGTGTGTAGGAGGATGTACTTACCCAACCTCTGCCAACAAGTGGGGACTATTCTAGGACCACTCAGCTGTCCCTAAAGCCACAGTTCCAAGATCTTACTGCCTTTCTCTGGCCTCTTCCCCTTTCCTTTTCAGCTAGACTAGCTGGTTTGGAATAGAATGGCAACTAGTTCTAATTTTTATTTATTAAACATTTGGGGTTTCAGTTGTAAAGCCAGAATTACAGCTAATACCTGGCATTTTGGTGAGGGACCATTTCAGACCAAAATGTATTGTTAATGGTTTTTTTTTTTTAATTAAAATATATTAAAGCTTAAATAAAACATGACAGTGTGTCAAACTATTAAATGAGAAAGAGTATCAACTAAATTAAGGTAGTCTTATGCCTTCCTTGTGGTTATGTAACATTTTCTGTTAAAATTTGCACATGACAAAATAGACGGTGCAATATAAACAATAGCTGCCCACTGGGGAATGGGAGCAGATCTCCCACTGAAAAAAAGAAAAGATGGAGTAAAGGGACAGAGGAGAGAAAACAAATCACAGTCGCCATATTATCATCTTGTTAAAAGCCTTCCAAGAAACCGTACAAACCAGGACGGTAGATACACAGCCCATGTTCCAGGAATAACAAGTGTGAGAGTCATGAACTAATATGGGGTAGGAAAGACCGCAGGCCTAGGTTAGAGTGGTAATCTCTACCCACCCTAGTGCCCTAGAAAGTCCACAAGGGACACTGCCTGCTAGCACCACACTGGAAGAGCTCTCCTGATCAGCACCCCCATATCTACTAGGAGCTGAGGAGTAGCTAGACCAGAGACTTGGGTGTCAGAGTTCAACAGTCAGGAAGACCCAGTTCCTGAAGGGGATAGTTCAAGGGTTCTGAAGTGAGGAAGGGATTCCTCTAAAGAAGACGCCCTCTGCACTCGATGGCCCCACAACAGCACAGCAGCTCTTTGCCTTCCACACTGCCCACTTCGTAGTTGTAGTCCCAAGTAAGTTCTGTTCCAGCCCGGATCCTCCTAAATAGGAAAAATGATGGGGTGTGGTAAAAAGAGCAGGTGACACAGGTATTTGGGGTTAGAGTGTATAGGTGAGGCTCGACTAACAGGAAGGAGGCCCCCTTAGAATTTCAATGGAACTTGCCCCTCCCAAATTATCCCTCTTACTTGCTGGCGAAGAAGGCCACCCAGGGGAAGCGAAGATCATGGGTATCCACAAAGACATTCTGGACAAACAGGTTGGGGCTGCAACTATGCTGTAAGTTTAAAGATAGCCGTTAACTTAGAATCAGGGAAACAATTTGGCTTTGCCTGGAGAGTTGGAAAATGGTATCTGACCCTCAACCCGTCATGCATTGAAGTAGAGATTTTTTTTTTTTTTTGAAAGCTATCTCTGGGGCTGGAGAGATGGCTCAGTGGTTAAGAGCACTGACTGCTCTAGCAGAGAACCTGGGTTCGATTCCCAGCACCCACATGGCGGCTACAAACCGTCCTTAACTCCAGGTCCAGGGGAATCTGAAGTCCTCTTCTGACCTCCACGACATTGCATGACACAGGTGCACACACATACATGCAGGCAATACACTCATAAAATAATAAAAATATTAAAAAAAAAAAGCTACCTCTTTAAAGATATTTTGAAATCAACCTACAAGAAAATGTAGGTTTAGAGTATGCTAAAGCTAGAAATCTGAGGATGGGATAATCCTGCATTAGTCGGGGAGTGTCTCACATTGAGGTAGCGGCCTAAGTTGCCTTCAAGCTTGGCATCAATGATGTAGCATGACTCTTCACCATCATAGAATTGGCGTGTGTTCTTGCGAATTGGTGCACTCTCTCCCTTGTCCACGGAAGCCATGTTGGTTGATTTAATGGCAATCCCATGGGTTGATTTAAGAGCAAAGCCTCGGGTTGATTTTACTGCCACCTGGCGCTTCATTGGACCTGGAAAGCAAGAAGAATGAGATTAGGACTCATTCCAACTCATGATGGACATTCTGCCTCCTTCACTTTAGCCCAAGCTGGCCTCAAGCTTGTGATACTCCTGCCTTATTCTCCCAGGTGCTTGGACTACAGGTGTGTACACCACACTCAGTTTCTATTCCCATTTTTATTATACCCATTCCAGTTCAGGAATACCAAACAGGTACCAGGTGAAGACTCAAAGTCACCTTTTGTGAGACAGGGTCTCATGTAGCTCAGACTGGCTTTCCTGATACATATTTTATCTTATTTTATAACTCATGATCCTCCTGCCTCAACATCTTTGGTGCTAGGATAGGATGGGTATAGGCCACCATGCTCAGCTTTTTTTAAAAAAATTTATTTTTATTTTATGTGCATGAGTATATTGCCTGCTTGTGAGTGTACCCTTGTCGTGCAATGCCATGGAGGTCAGAAGAGGGCTTCAGATTCCTCTGGAACTGGGGTTAAGGACGGTTCATAGCCAACATGTAGGTGCTAGGAACCTGGGTCCTCTGCAAGAGCAGTCAGTGCTCTTAACCACTGAGTCATCTCTCCAGCCCCCATGCTCAGTTTTTTAGTCACACATTTTTGTTTGTTTGTTTGAGACAGGGTCTCCCTGTAGCCACAGCTGGTCTGGAAATTCACTATGTAGACCAGGCTGGCCTTGAACTCACAAAGATCCACCTGCCTTTGCCTCCCAAGTGTTGGGATTAAAGGCATGTGCCACTATGCCTGGCTCATTCACACTTTTTACAAAGCAGGATTAGATATGCTGAGGGGAAGGAAGGGTACTGGAGAGAGAGGAAGGGTACAAGTCCGTGTAAGTTTAGCTGAGTCAGAAATTATTAAGTTAAAAAAAAAATCGCTTTCCCTACTTTGCTAATATTTCTTCCTACTGCTCCCCAAACTAGAGTACCAGACAAGTTCTTCTTGTCCTCAAAGTCATCGCCTTCAGAGCCAGAAGAGATGGTCTGGATATCATCACTGTCAACTGCTGTGGCTGAAGTCTGACCAGCAGTAGGCTTTCGGCTGGTTCCACTTTCCCCCTCACTTTCTGTGCTGCTGGACAGTGTCAGGACATCCTGGGGCAACAGAAGGGTGGGAAGGAAGAGCTCATGGGAAGGCTGCTTCAAATGCTTGCTTTTACCTTTGATTTGGGTGAGGATATAGCAAGATTAGATGTTGGATAAAAGATAACAAGGCTGGGCTGGAGAGATGGCTCAGCAGCCTCTTGCAGAGGACCCGGGTTCGATTCCCAGCACCCACATGGCGGCTACAAACTGTCCTTAACTCCAGTTCCAGGGGAATCTGATGCCCTCTTTTGACCTCCACAGCATTGCACGACATGGGTGCACTCACATACATGCAGGCAATACACTCAAATATAAAATAAAAATATTAGAAAAATAAAAAGATAACCAAGGCAGAAAATCAATGCCAGAGAAGCACAAAGAACCTTAAGAGTAATTTTAGTTAAGGACTTGATAAGGTGGGACTGCTACATGTTTCTTTACTTGGCCTACAAATAAAATAGAAGGCAGGGTAAGCTCAAGGAGGCCACTTACATCAGGGTTTGACTGGGCAGAAGACACCAGTCTCCGGCTCTGGTGCATAGAAGTTTTACTAGGTGGGCGGCGAAGCCCTTCAGGCTTCATGGGAGAAGGATTGTATCCATAATTACGAGCGCTTTCAGTAACTCTGATGGGAGGGGAAAGAAATGAGAGCAGTCAGTGATTCAGGTTACTGGCTGTCCTAGGCTTTTTTTTGGTCTTTTTGAGACAGGGTCTCCCTGTAGCTCCAGCTGCCTGGAACTCACTCTGTTGACCAGGCTGGTCTTGAACTCACAGAGGATCCACCTGCCCTTGCCTCCAGAGTGCTGGGATTAAAGGCGTGTGCCATCACGCTGGGCCCTAGGCTTCTTTTCATAAGCAGATTTAGAAACAGTCTAAAAGCAATCACTTACACTGATATCTTGTTTCGGTCATCAGGGTCCTGGAAAAGAGCAAGGCAAGTGTTAGATACTTTCATGGTCAAGGTAACAAGTCCAACAATTAGATTTTATTTCAACGAATCTCTAAAAAGCCTGGCATGGTGGCATATGTCTTTGATCCCAATACTCAGGAAGCAGAGGCTAGCCTCTGAAGACATTAACATAAGCCAGTGAGACGTATACTATGTAAAGTGGGGTGGTGTGAGGAAATCCCTAGGCAGCCTGATAATAACAATCATTCTCATTCAAGCTCCACTGAGAAGGGCCCTTAACCTCATTGGGACACAGGAAAAGAACACTGTGTGAGTTCAAGACAGCTTAACCAAGTGTTGGGGAGTGTTTCAAGATCAAAGATATACTCGATTAAGTTCCAGGACAACCTGGGTTGTATAATTTGGTATAATATTGGGTATTTCAAAAAACAAAACAGACTCCCCCCCCCCCCCCAAAAAAAAACCAACAGGCATCGTGGTACACACCTTTAATCCCAGAACTCTGTGGGCAGAGGCAGGTGGCTCTTGGAGATTGAGGCCAGCCTGGTCTACATAGTGAGTTCCAGGCAGCTAGGGCTGAAATGTAGCCAGTTTCTGGGCTAAAAGTCAAAATGTCCTTGGGCCTGTTAGCAACACTCTGTTCCAAAGGCCAAAAAATGTCAAAATGTCCAAAGTATTTGGGAGCTTGTCTCTAATCCTTAAAAGATTTTAGGGTTACCTGTTGGAGGGGAGGGAGTGAGCATGGATTTGACCAAAACACCTTATATACATGTATGATATTATCAATAAAGTTTTTGTAAAAGTTAAAAAACACCCAAATGAAAACAAAAACAGCAATGAAAAAAACCATACTGTATACTTGAAATCAATTTTTACTTTGTTTTTGGGGAGGGGGGTCTTGAAGCCTTGTGTTGCATAGCTGACCTCAACTTCCCTAATAGCTGGGACTATAGGCACATAAACCTGCCCATCTTTGAAATCAATTATTTCTCTACATTAGCAGAAGCAAACAATAATGCAGACAATTTGAAATACCACTAAAAAAAAAATCACTTGTAAATCTTTCTCATTCTTTTTTGTTGTATGTTTTGAGACAGTCTCACTATGTAGCACAGGCTGGCCTTGAACTCTCAGGGCTCCTCCTGTCTCTGACTCCTAAGTGCTGGGATTAAAGGTGTACACCACCACACCTGGGCTGTTTTTTTTTTTTTGATTTTCTTTTTAAGACAGGGTCTTACCACCTAGGTAGCCCAAGCCAGCCTTGAACTTCAGGAAATATTCCTGATTCATTTTGGGTTTATAGGCCTGTACCACATGCCCCATTAGCACCAAAGTAAAAAGCCATTGCTCCCAACACAGGCCTACTCTCTGACTCTTGTCAGGTGATACTTTGTTTTGCCTCAGGACTCCGCTGGCCAAGATTGCTGTAACCAGATGCAGCATTGCATCTCTAGAACCAGGAGTTAAGCCACTTTTTACCTCTTTCTTGGACTGCTTTATGTCACCTTCATCCTTGATGCTCAATCCTGAGGTGGAGGCTTTCTCAGTCTCCCCTCGACCTCCCCCTGCCCGGCCATCTCCACCTTCACTAGTCTTGAATGAAGATCGGCTGTCAGAGTCAGCAAAACCACCTTCACTGACACTATTGCAGCTCAGCCATGAGGCCACCTTGTTCTTGGGTGTCTCTTCAGAGGAAGGTGGATTGCAGCCTCCTACAGGGATGGAGGGAGGGATATGTGGGGGCCCAAGGTCTGGGGGGCGCGAGTCCTTGGAAGCCACCTCGGACAGTCCACTCTCCTTCTGACCCCGGGTCTGGCGCCGGGTGGCATAGCTGCGCCACACTGAGCTAGTGCTAAAGTCCTCATCCTTACAGAAGTTGTCATCTGAGCTGTCATCATTAGATTCTTCAGGGTCCTCTGAACCACTGTTGCCATCTTCCTGGTCCTTCAGGTCTACTCCACTGCTGTCAGAGGAAGTGGCGACATCACTCTCATATCCTTCCTTGAAGTTTTCCACACTCTCAATGTGGTCTAGATTTGCAAAGTACTCATCCCCCATCTCCAGGCCTTCCTTGTCTGCAAAGTCATCTGTCAGGATTTTTCCTGAGATCGAAGAGAATGAAAGGTTTTCTGGTGTTATGAGGACATTCCAGAGCTGGGGCCATTTCCTCAGTCCCCCAGCACTAGCAGAGTCCGTTGCTGCATTATGACGACTCCCTTCTTTGTTGGTATTACCTCTTGGTCTTAACTGGGAGCATGCACACACTTCTACAGTGGGTAATTCTGCCCTTTCAGCTTTCAGTTTTTTGTTTGAGAGCGCCTAGCCAAGCTAGATCTCTGAGTGGAGCATATAGGAGGAAACAATACAATGGGTTCTGAAGGCTGCCTCGCTACTCACAGAACCAATAGTGGCCACATGAGACCCCCTTCACTTCTTAGGGAGCACCTTTGTCCCTTTTGGTCCACAAACAGGTGTAATCACACCCTTTACAAAAAAAAATTCTGATTCCTCTTGTCAGTTCAAATGTCAAAAACTTTTAGTTTTTTTGTACTACTAGGGGCTAAATCCTGAGTCTCCTGAGTACTAAGCATGAATTCTACTCCTGAGCTTCACCTCCATGCCTCAAATACCTTATTTATTAAAAAACAACAAGCTGGGCATGGTGGCACACACCTTTAATCCCACACTTGGGAGGCAGAAGCAGGCAGATCTTTGTGAGTTCAAGGACAGCCTGGTCTACATAGTGAGTTCAAGGATAGCTGGGGCTACAAGGAGACACTGTCTCAAAAAAAGACAAAAAACAAAAAAACCCAACAACAACCTTATTTATTTTATTCTTTTTTGATCTTTTTGAGACAGGGTCTCTATGTAGCCCCAGCTGGCCTGGCACTCTCTATGTAGGCCAGAGTGGCACTGATCTCATAGAGATCCACCTGCCTCTGCTTCCTGAGTGCTGGGACCAAAGGCATGCACCACCATGTCAGCACTATTCTTAAATACTTTTTGAGGTAAGGTCTAGATATATAGCCCAGACTTGTCTCCTATTCTGGAATTTCCTGCCTTCACCTTCTGAGTACTTGGGATTACAGGTATGTGCTACCATGCTGACCAGTTCTTCATTATGTTCAGCTTGTCTCTGGCTGAACCATGTCCCAACCCCATAGGGCAACCTATATAGATGATCACCAACCTGCATAAATACAGACAAAAGAGCCTTTGGCGATGTCATCCAAGCAGCGAATACCCCAGCCCTTGTTCTGCGTCTTAAACAGCTGCAGTCGAACCTGTAGTCCATGCTGTACCAACCGATTTGTGCACATGTTTGGGTCACATTTGCAGCGTTTGTTACACTCATAAACCCTGGGAGGTTAGAATAAAATCAGCAACACAATCATTAGGAATCTGCAAACCGTGTCATGGATAAAAATTACAAGTTAGGTGATGCCTGAGTGCCTGGATATATGGAATATATATATCTATGCTCTGACTCATTTGGAAATAAAGACCAAGGAGTGACTCAGAGGAAGAAAAAGTGGTGGGAGAAAAGCTAAGCAAACAAGGATGTAAATACAGACTGCAGACAATTTATAAAAATGGTCTCAGTGGGTAAAAGCACTTGCTGCCAAGTCTGATAACCTGAGCTCAGTCCCTGGAGCCCATATGGTGAAAGCAGAGAACCAACTCCTGGAAAGCTGCCTTCTGACCTCCATACACAAGCCCACATAAGCAAGTAAATAAGTAAAAAAATTAAATCTAGAAATAGGTACAGAAGATCAGCAGAAGCCAGTCTTACATATATTGAAAGGAAACAGAGTAAAGGAGTGAAGACACCTGACATTGATCTCTGGCTTCTACAGATGTGTGCCCATACACATGAATACATACACACAACAACAAAACCAAAAGAGGGTAGAGGATATAGCTCAGCCTAGCATGCAGGAGGCCCTTAGATTCCCAGCACTACATAAACCGGGTGTGGGTGGCATATTCCTGTAATTCCAGTATCTGGGAGGCAGAGGTAGGATTATCAGAAGTTGGCTACGCAGAGTTCAAGGACAGCCTGGGGTATCTGAGACCCTGTCTCAAAAAACAAAAACAAACAAATGAATTCATTTTTTCTGTTTTTAATTTTAAAAAGGATTTTTTTTTTTTTTTTTTTTTTGTGGTACCGGGAATCAAGCCCAGGTCTTTCCCGTGAGGCAAAGGCACACACCTTTAATCCCAGCACTCAGGAGGCAGAGGCAGGCAGATCTCTGTGAGTTCACTATGGTCTCCATAGTGAATCCAGGCCAGCTTGGGGCTACAGAGAGACCCTGTCTCAAAAAGACCAAAAAAAAAAAAAAAAAAAAAAAGGTTACTGAGGGATTAAGCGTGATACAGAGAGGAAAATATAGAGGACTATAGTTCAAGGTATTTTCAGGAACCAAGTATGTCATATCTCAGAATACCACATGAGGAAACAACTTTTCAAGGTCCCTTAAAAGCCTACTGGGAATTGGGGGGAGGAGCTATTCATGTAAATGGTCTCTGTTCACAGCTGATGAAACAACAAAGCTGTAAGGGGCACAGCCAGAATTAAAATTCAGGTTTATTACCAACATATGAAACGTTTACAAAGTGGCTAATACTCAGTATCATTCACTCTGCAAAATTTCTTTCAGTGGCTACTACAGTATTATGTACCAAAGTACTGTATTGTTAGCTGTTTGGTGACATAATGTGTGTGGCAGACAAAGAGACAGACTACGTCCCTACTCCTCATGGAGCTTACATTTGAATGGGAAAAACAGCAAAACTGAGTCTGTTGTTAGAACACACTGTGCCCAGCACTTGAGAAACAGGCAGGTGGATCTCTGTGAGTTTCAGGTAAGCCAGGGCTACAGAGTAAGACCCTGTCTCAAACAACAAAACAAAAAACAAAAATGAAAACAACAAACAAGCATAACTATGATACTGAATAAGAAAATTAAGGGAGTGAAAATGGCTTATTTGTTGGCCATGGTGGCCCAAGTCTGTATTGCCAGTATGTGAGATGTGGAGGCAGCAGGATCATGCTTGGCTGTATAGTTGAGTTGGAGGCCAGCCTGGACTATATATAAGACCCTGTCCAATAAAAAAAAACAAAACAAACAAAAACCCCATGGTGGTGGGGGGAGCAGACCTACTTTCAGAGTGCCTGGGGACCATCTGAAGAGAGGAGCCTGAAACCGAGATCAAGGTTAAAGAAGATGGCCAAACAAAGGGAAGTGGAAGGGTACCAAGAAGAATGCATAGAATGTCCGAAAACCCAGAGGTAGGCTGAAAAACAGGGTGAAATGGATCCAGGAAGTAACAAATACAAACATATATCCTATGAATTTGAAAGGGATGAGACAGTACAGTGTCTTCTAACTCAAGGGTCAGGGTTGGAATGAAGTCCAAATGCACTGGGATGCTATCAGTTTTAAGTAGATGAGTACCATTATTTCTGGTTATCCAAAACTATTCTGCCAGGTGTGGTAGACAGGCCTGTAATCCCAGCATTTGGGAGGCTAAGGCAAAAGTTGGCAAGTTTCAAGGACAGCTTGGGACATACAGTAATACTTCAAAAAAGAACCAAAAAAAAAATCCTTCTTCCAAGACTGGGTACACAGTAGAAGGCCCTACGGTTCTAGCCCCAACTCCAAACAGGAAAAAGCAAACAAACCAGCCCATTCAATAACCAAACATTTATAATATACTTTTTACTTTGACAATTTTTATTTTCTTACCTTTTTAATATTTCTCTTTGAAATATAGTTGCATGTAGCCCAGGCTGGCCTCAAACTATGTAGCCAAGGAATACCTTGAATTCTTGATCCTTCTTGCTTCTACCTCCAGAGTGGTAGGATTAAGGCCTTAACACGTGTATACATTCACATTTATTCAGTGCTGGGATTCAAACTTTGTCCCCAGCCTGCAATATTTCTTTTCCTGTTGTTTTTCCTTCTGTCTTATCTTTTTGAGCCAGGGTCTCCCTGTAGCCCCAGCTGGCCTGGAACTTGCTATGTAGACCAGGCTGGACTTGATCTCAGAGATCTGCCTGTCTCTGCCTCCTAAGTGCTAGGATTCAAGGTCTATGCTACCACACCTGGCTGTTTTCTTTATTTTTTGTCTTTTGATACAGGAGTCTCATTTTCCTGTAGTCCAGGCTGTCCTTGAGCAAGCTAAGTAGACAAGGTTGGTACGTGTATTTTTAAAAATATTTTATTATTTTTATTTTATGTGTATGCATGTATTGCCTACATGTAGGTAAGTACACCGTGTTGCAAAATGCCAGTGGAGGACAGAAGAGGCCGTTGGATCCCCTGGAACTGGAGTTATGGACAGTCGTTAGCTGTCATATGGGTGCTGGGATTCAAACCCCGGTCTTCTGCAAGAACAGTCAGTTTTCTTAACTGCCGAGCCATCTCTCCAGCCCATGCATTCTTTTTTAAATTTAATTTTATTATTTCTGTTCTATGTGTATCAGTTTATTGCCTGCATGCATGTTAAGTATACCTATGTCATGCAATGCCCATGGAGGTCAGAAGAGGCTGACAGATCCTCTGAAACTGGAGTTATGGATGGTTATTAGCTGCCATATTGGTGCTGGGAACCAAACCTGGGTCCTCTGCAAGACCAGCCAGTGCTTTTAACCCCAAGCCATCTCTCCAGCCCCATGGGTGCTGGGAATCAAACCCAGGTCCTCTGCAAGAGCAACCATGCTCTTAACCACTGAGCTATCTCTCCAGCCCCAGCCTTGTATTCTTGATCTTTTTGTGTTGAGGTAACAGGCATGTACCACCACTCCTGAATCTGTTGTTTTCTTTGATATAAGGTCCTACCGTTGTAGCCCAGACTAGCCTTGAACTTGCCATTATCTGCCCTCAGCCTTCCAAGTGCTGGGAGTACAGTCTAGCATGTATCATTATACCTGACTTGACAACTTTTCAAACATGCATAAAGAAGATACAATGAACATTTCTGTAGCTACCACCAAGAACTATTCAATCTAAACTCTGTAAGGTTCAGCCTACTGAATGCTGGGATGATAGGTGTACATTACCAGCCCAACTGTTTTCCTCTTTGTTTTCTGTATGTTCAGCACAAATTATCTTACTTCCCTAGCACTCTAAATCTTCTCTGGAGATTTCCATTAACTCATTTTTTCTAGGATGTGCTCTGCAGTCATTTACTCTGCCCAACACTTGGGTCTTCACACTGCTATTCTCTATATCAAGTGCACAAGGTGAGCCTGGGAGCCCCCTTCGCTTTTCTACCATCTGGGGTATTTCCACTCTGCTTTCTGATTGGAGCTCACTGTCTTCTTGATTACATACCTTACAGTTTCTTGGCTTTCCAGACCTCATTGTGGTAGACAGTTCTTAAAACTTTCTGAGAAGGGGAATAATGAAAAACTCTGAGATACTCAATGTCTAAAAAATCACCTATCTGAATATTTGGTAGTTTGCCTTAGTTTGGAATTGTAGGTTGTAAATATTACCATATAATTCTGAATAAATTATTCAACTGCCACCACATTTTTAGCATTCTATGGAAGCGGAAGTCATTTCAAATACTTGTCTTTTTACAGTTTATTTCTCTTATGATTTTCTCTTTGTCCTCTGTGTCCAGAGATTGTTCATAGCTCTTTCTAAAAAAGAGGATTTCGCTGGGCATGGTGGTGTATGCCTTTAATCCCAGCACTCGCGAGGCAGAGGCAGGCGAATCCTCTGTGAGTTCAAGGCCAGCCTGGTCTACAGAGTTCCAGGCACCTGGAGCTACAGGGAGACCCTGTCTCAAAAAGACCAAAAAAAAAGAGAGGATTTCAGCCAGGTGTGGTAGCGCATGCCTTTAGTCCCAGCACTCAGGAGGCAAAGGCAGAGTATCTCTATGAGTTCAAGGCCAGCCTGGTCTACATAGTGAGTTCCAGGCCAGCTGGGGCTGACCCTGTCTCAAAAAGGCCACACAAATAAATTAAAAAAAAAAAAAAATAGGGCTAGAGAGATGGCTCACTGGTTAAGAGCACTGACTACTCTTGCAGAGGACCCGGGTTTGATTCCCAGCACCCACATGGTGGTTACAAACCATCCTTAGCTCCAGTTCCAGGAGAATCCGAAGCCCTCTTCTGACCTCTGTGGCATTGCATGACACAGGTGCACTCACATACATGTAGGCAACACACTCATACACATAAAATAGAAATAATAAATAAATTTAGTGGCAATATATTTAAAAAGGAGAAAAGAAAAAAAAAAGATTTCGGAGCTGGAGAGATGGCTCAACGGTTAAGAAACACTGGCTGTTCTTGTAGAAGATCTGGGTTCAAATCCAAGTACCCAAATGGCAGCTAACAACTGTCTGTAACTCCAGCTCCAGGGGATCTGATGGCCTCCTCTGTCCTCCGCAGGCATTGCACGACACACGTGCACTTATGTACATGCAGCAATACACTAATACACATAAAATAAAATTAAAAAATAACTGCCAGGTGTGGTGGCGCATGCCTTTAATCTCAGCACTCGGGAGGCTGATCTCTGTGAGTTCAAGGCCAGCTGGGGCTACAGGGAGACCCTGTCTCAAAAAGACCAAAAGAAAAAAAGAAAGAGGATTTCAACAAAGCATGGTGGCACATGTGTTTGATCCTAGCACTTGAGAAATAGATGCCAGTCAGTGCTACAGAATAGTGGGATTACAGGAGTGTACCTGGATTACAGTATACCAGAGTACTGAACTTGATCTTAAAAAAAAAAAAGATGTAACATATATTTGCATATATTATATATAAAAATATAAAATATTATCTATATCTATGGACTGGAGAGATGGCTCAGTGGTTCAGAACACTTGCTGCTCTTCCAGAGGACCTGGGTTTGTTTCCCAGCACCGACACTGGGCAACTCACAACTGCTTTTAACTCTATCTCTGGAGGATCTAAGCACTCCTCTGGCTTTTCATACACATGGCATACATACACACATCCACGTAAATAAAAATTTAAAAAATATATTTTTAATTCTCTCTGTGTATGCATGCATTTGAGTGCAGGTGTCCAAAGACATCAGAGTTGTTGAATCTCCCTGGAGATGGAGTTATGGGTATTGGCTCTCGTGGATCTTGGGAATACTACTTTTGTCCTCTGCAAGCGCAGTACATGCTCTTAACCATTGAGCCATCTCTTCAATTCCCCCTTCCTCTTTTTGAGACAGAGTCTCATATGTCTAGGCTGGTCTTGAACTCATTATGTAGCTAAGGATGACCACAAACTTCTGATCCTGGCCCTCACCTAGATATGCTGTGCTGAAAACTGAACCGAAGGCTTTGTGCATGCTAGGTAAGTGCTCTACCAACTAAGCTACATCTCCCATCTTTTAATTTCTTGCTCTCTCTTTGACTATGTCTTTTAATGAGTATCTATTTTGATTTATTATACCCTCAACCTCACTTAGAGGCGGAGAGTGAATTGAGGGCCTCATGCATGCTAGGCAAGTATTCTCAATCACTGAGCCATATTCCTAACTTAAGCAACCCTTTCAATTTGAAAATAGACCCTTTGGCTGGGCTTAGTGGCCCATGCCTTTAATCCCAGAGGTGGATCTCTGTGAGTTCAAGGCCAGCCTGGTCTACATAGTGAGTTCCAGGCCAGCTGGTGCTACAGGGAGACCCTGTCTCAAAAAAACAAAACAAAACAAAAAACAAATAAAGTGTACATACACACACACACAGAGACTAATTTAAAAGTGTTGATCACAGGGCTGGAGAGATGGCTCAGGACCCAGGTTTGATTCCCAGCACCCACATGGCGGCTAAGAACTGTCCTTAACTCCAGTTCCAGGGGAATCCGACGACTTCTTCTGACCTCCGAGGCATTGCACGACACAGGTGCACTTACATACATACAGACACTACACTTGTACACATAAAATAAAAATAATATATATATAAAAAAAATCACATCATCTAACCTATAAAAACAAACTATTCCTCTTGCATCAGGATTTTGAGCCTATGTAATCTGTTCTTATCTGTTTCTTTGAGTACATCCCATTTGCTAGAGTCAATCATGATCAGATCACCTATATAGCTGGGAGGCACTTTACTCCCAGCACTCAGGAGGCAGAGGCAGGCAGATCTCTGTAAGTTCGAGGCCAGCCTGGTCTACATAGTGAGTTCCAGACCAGCTGGGGCTACAAAGAGACCCTGTCTCAAAAAGACCAAAAACTGAAACACCTCCTTGAGACAGGGCCTTGCTGCATAGCCCAGGCTGACCTTGAACTTACTATACAGCCCAGGCTGGACTAAAAATCACAGTGATCTTGCTCCCTTAGCCTTCTGAGTTGCTGGAATTTCAGGCATATGATCTATCATTTTCAGGTAAGATTTTCTGCTTAAGAAAAGCTACATAGACTCCAATTACTACATAGACATCAATCAATCATTCTATTTTTTGAGACAAGATTTTAACTAGGTAGGTCTCAAACTATCCCACCTCAGCTTCCCAGAGGCAATACTTTGCCTCAGCTCAGAATTACAGCATGCATCACCACACTCAGGTTAATTCTTAGGTTTCTCATGTTCCTATAGGCACAGTGAAACAAGGGTGAGCTCCTCAGCTTCTGAGGTGCCACACCAACCTGACTACTTACCCTGTGGGTAGACACTCTTCTAGTCTCTTGTACTGGTAGCCAGAGTTAGGGTTGACTTGGCCCCCTGGGGTGCAGGCTGTAGCCTGGATGGTTAGCTGATGGCAGGCACACTTGGACCTGTATAAGACAGAAAGGAGTGACAATTAGAGCTGTGACTCTCTGGAAGCATGAAGGATGCGAGCTGGACACCATGAGGCATATCTGTAATCATATCACTTAGAAGTAGAGAGGCAGGAGTTCACTGTTATCCTCAGCTATATAGTGAGTTCCAGGCTAGCCTGAGCTTCATGAGATTTTCAAAAAAAGCCCAAACCAAAACAAAACCACAGCAAAAAGGATAGGATAAGTAAAGACAGTAGAATTTCATGTTTTTTTTTTTTTTCTTCTTCATAAAAGTAAATGAAGAAGGGGCTGGAGAGATGGCTCAGCAGTTAAGAGCACTGACTGCTCTTGCAGAGGACCCGGGTTCGATTCCCAGCACCCATATGGTGGCTATGAACCATCCTCAACTCCAGTTCCAGGGGGATCCAAAGCCCTCTTCTGACCTCCAAGGCATTGCATGACACGGGTGCACTCACATACATGCAGGCAATACACTCATACACATAAAATAAAAACAATAAATAAAATATTAGAAAAAAAAAGTACGTGAAGAAAAAAGCAACAGTAAGAGTAAGGTAAAGGTAGAGAATCAAAGTGGCACTAAAACAACAGAAACACAGGAAAAGAGGAAACAAGCAAAGTGGGGACAGGATCAGAGAAAGACACACAAACACATGTAACCAAGGGTCATTCACAATGACCGAATCACACACCATCCTCTCTGCCTCATGATTTTCTATTCTTTCCAACAAAGTCTCACTATGTAGCCAAGGCTGGCTCATAACTATTTAGATAGCCCAGAACTCAAGATCTTCCTGCCTTAGCTTCTCAGAATCTAGGTTTAAAAGAGACATGGCTACCACACTCAGGTTCCACCTCAATCTTATAGAGACCTTAGGCCTGATGGAAGAAATTCTAGATGGCGGAAGGAAAGGAAGATGGGAAAGCAATATACGTATAAGGAAGGCAGGCAACTATAGTAATGCTAGACAATCCCTGTGCATCCCACCAACTCACTTGTCCCGACACCCGTCCTTGCAGTCACAGCCAACCAGAAATTCAGGGCCTGTATTAATGAAAACACCCTTGCCAGGGATGCGCTCTTTGCTGTAAGCCACCTGGGGTGGGGGAGTTGTGTCAATCTCATTAACACATGACAGAGGAACATCTTCCTTGCCATAGGTGATGTCCAAAATATAGTAAAAAGGTTTAAAGGGCTGAAACTTCCTGTCTACAAGCACATATGGATCCAAACAGAACATCTCCAAGAAAAGGAAGTCACAGCCAGTCTCAAAAAGGTAGCGTTCAATTTCTTGCATTGTCCGAAGGCAGAGGCCACAAGGTGTCTTATAGATAACATGAAAGCCCATCTTGCGGTTAACTCGGCGCCGGGCTGTCATCCTCCGGAAGTCATACAGCAATGGGACCAACAGAGGGTTCTTGCCTCGGTACTGTTCACTCCTCATAGGTCTGACCCGAGACAGACATGTATAGCTGCAGACATGAGGCAAGTAGAAGAGCTTCTCCATGGGGGCGCGGTAGGAGGGCTCAGCTGGGGCCCGCTCTAGCATGCCATGGAAGGCTGGGGGGGCCAGAACCCCTGGAGGGGCTGCAGGTGCTGGGGCAGCTGGTGTCGAGGCCAAAGGTGATCTGCAAACAAAATATCAAAAATCAAACAGAAGATAACAGGCCTCTGTTGCATAATTATCCCTCTGGCTATATGTCTCTCATCTTACACACACACACACACACACACACACACACACACACACACACTTTTTTTTTTTTTTTTTTGAGACAAGGCCTCCCTGTAGCCCCAGCTGACCTGGAAATCACTATGTAGATCAGGCTGGCCTTGATCGCATAGGCCTCTGCCTCCTGAGCACTGAGATTAAATGCGTGCACTACCACACGCAGGTTATATATATACTTTTTTGTGACAGGGTCTCATTATGCAGCCCAGGCTGCCCTGGTACTTCCAACCATCCTCTGTAGCCTCCTTCAGAAGCAGCAATGGCACCACTCCAAGACAAGTTTTAATAAATGACTTTCTGATCACACTGTGTTTCCAGACATTTTTATTTTTTAATTTTAGTGGTTTTTTAAAAATTATTTTTATTTTTATGTGTATGTGTGTATTGCCTGCATGTATATAAGTGCACCTGTATCATGCAATGCCCATGGAGGTCAGAAAAGGGCATCAGATCCTGTAGAACTGGAGTTATAGACGGTTTTTAGCTGCCATGTGGGTGCTGGGAATTGAATCGAACCCGGGTTGTCTGCAAGAGCAGCCAGTTCTCTTAACTGCAAAATCATCTCTCTAGCCAAACAGTTTCTAATTCTCATTACCTGTGTCTAAGAAGTTTCCAAAGTTAAAGGTTTTTAAAAAGTTGAAGCTGGAGAGAGGGCTCAGCGGTTAAGAACACTGACTGTTCTTGCAGAAGACTGGAGTTCGATTCCCAAAACCCACATGGCAGCTAACAACTATCTGTAACTCCAGTTCCAGGAGATCTGACAGCCTCTGCTGTCCTCCGAGGGCATTGTACAACAAGGGTGCACTTGCCTTACATGCATAACACTCATACACATATAATTAAAAAAAAAAAAAAAAAGTTGAAGTTTCTTACTATGTAACATTAAAGTTCATTGGAGCCAAAGAGACTACCCTATATAGTGACCACTTGGTTATGCTGCTACCCTGCTACAATGCCTGAGGTCTCCTCACCTGTATGTCTGGCCAATTCCAGGTTTCCCACCAGGAACATTTTCACTGAGTGTGGGTGATGCAGGGGAGGAATGACCAGAGCCAACAGATCCTGGCCGGAATGATGTACTCTTCTTGGCTACCTGCTTCCGTGACTGAGCAAGCTGGCTTTCCAAGCTTCTAGGGGTTGAAAGAGACCACACAGTATAGGATATGGAAGATATGTGGGGGGAATACTAAGTAAGGAGAAGGAACAGCACTCACTCATTGTCACCTGCCTGGGGGGACAGAGGTGGATCAGGTAGGGCTGGTGGAGCAATGGGCTGTGAGGATACCATGGGTTTGAACTGGGTTCCAGTGCTGGTTAGATCCTGTGTGTATTGGACAACAGGACCTTTGCTCCTCACAGCACCTACAGGAAAAAGGAAGAGCAATGAAAAGATGATAGTGTGTTGAATGCACTTATTTAGACATCCTATCACCAACTAATGCAAAATAAAAATGCAGCAAGTGGGAAGGGTATGCACCTTTAAGCCCAGCACATGGGAGGCAGAGGTAGGCAGATCTCTATGTGACTGAGGCAAGCCTGGTTTATAAAGTGAATTCTAGGCCAATGGGGCTACAGAGAGATCCCCCTGCCACACACACACACAAAGGAGCAGCAAATGGGATGTAGCACATGGCTCAGTAGGTAAAGTACTTGCCACACAAGTATAAGGGCCTGAATTAGAATCTGCAGAACCAATGGAAAGCCAGGCACAGTAGCAGAATCTGTAATCTCAGTGCTCCCATGGCAAAATAGGAGGCAGAGAGAGGAAAATCCAGAAGCTTACAGGCCAGCTAGCCCTACACATGCAGCAACGAACAACAAAGAAACCTTGGCTCAAACAAGGTGGAAAATGAGAACCCCTATCTGAGGTTGTCCTCTGCCCTCCATATACACTGTGACATGCACACATCTGCAGTCACACACAAAAGTGAGAAATGGCAATATCCTAAGTGCTAAAATTGTCAGTTCTCATTTACAACAAGTGGATATACCAGTATACCCTGGTTTTGAAAAGACTTTTGTTGCTTCTGTTTTGAGGCAGGGTCTCATGTAATCATAGCTGACCTTGAACTCACTATGTAGCAAAAGATGGTCTTGAATTCCTGACCTTCCGACGTCTGCCTCCCAAGTACTGGGATTACAGATGTGCATCACCATGCCTAGCTTTATGTGGCTGTTTAGAATGAATCAGCACAGCAATATGGAAGCAGCCCCACAAATCTATCACCATTATCAGAAACAACTTGAATACATATCTCTTTCCAATGAGTGTTATTTGGTACAGCTTTTGTCTACATGATCTCCTTTACTGTTGTTCTCCATTTCTTCCCTTCCTTAGTATCTTTTAGGACATACCCATATTTGGACGGGTTCTGAGTTGCCCCCCTTGCTTCTTCTCCAGTGCAGAGGCTGAGGATGTTTTCATACTGAACATGGGTTCCAAACGTGTAGAGCCTCGATAGATCCATTCACATCTTTTGTCATCCTGGGAGACAGGAAGAAAGCCAAGACAGAGAGAAATGGGTTCAGGGTTGGAATCAATCCTGTCACTTGTTGAGAATATATACCATGAGCCACCTCTGGGATATCATCGTTTTTTAAAAAATTGTGCTTATTTATGTGGGTGTATGCCAGTTTGTTTACCTGCATACCATTCATGCAGTTGCCTTCAGAGGCCAGAAGAGGGCGTCGGATCCCCTGGAAATGGGAATTACAGGCAGTTGTAAGCCACCTTATATGAGTGTTGGGAATTGAACCTGGGTCTTCTAAAGGAGCAGCATGTGTTCTTAACTACTGAGCCATCTCTCCAGTCCATAGGACAATGTTTTTTAAAAAAATTATTATTTTTATTTTATGTGTATGAGTGTAATACCTGCATGTAGGTAGGGGCACCCGTGTCATGTGATGCCCAAGCTGGTCAGAAGAGGGCATCAGATCCCTTGGAACAGCAGTTACAGATGGTTGTTAGCTGCCATGTAAGTGCTGGAAATCAAACACGGGTCCTCCACAAGAGCAGACAGTGCTCTTAACTGCTGAACCATATCTCCAGCCTCCATGGACATCTTGATGAGCACTGAACTTATCCATTTAGTAATCAATACACCAGGATTCACAACAGGTATCACAAATACAATGACGAAATTTTGGGGCTATAGAGATGGATGGCTCAGCAGTTTGGCTACTCTAAAAGAGGGACCTGGGTTTGGTTTTCGGAACCTACTTGGTAGCTAACTGTCCATAACTCCAGTTCCAGGGGATCTGATGCTTCCATGGGCACTGCACATACTGGTGCACTTATATGCAGGCCAAACACTCATACACATAAAAATAAAAATTTTTAAAAAAGGGATTTTGGGGCTGGAGAACTCAGTGGCTAAGAGCACTGGCTCTTGCAGGAGACCCAGATTTGATTCCCAGTACCCACATGGTTAACAACCATCTGTAACTCCTATTCCTGGGGATTGAACGCCCTCCTCTGACCTCTGCAGGCACTGCATGACACAGGTGCAATGTACCTGTTTACATGTAGGGTACATGTAGGCCTAACACTCATACATATTAAAAAAAAAAAGATATTTTGTTTAAGAAGTTATAGGAGAGATAGGTTATCTGTGCAGAGAAATAACAAAGATCATAAGACCTTAGAACAAAGGGGAGTTATAATACAAAAATAGTATAAATCTAAAGAAGAAGGAATGAAAAGCAAGAAAAAGATAGGTATAAAAGACTGAAGAGTCTGGCCAGGTGTGGTGGCACATCTCTTTGAGTTCAAGGCCAGCCTGGCCTACATAGCTAGCTCCAGGCCACCTGAGACTACAGGGAGACTCTGTCTCAAAATAAAATAAATAAATAAAAAGAAATACCCCATAGAAACAGAAAAGGACAATATAATTTGGCCAAAACAGTAAGAGCAAAAACAGTAAGAGCAGATAAGAAGGTTAAAGGAGAAAAGTAGAAAATCATTCTTATTAGTGCC
This sequence comes from Nannospalax galili, assembly GCF_000622305.1. Taxonomy (NCBI): domain Eukaryota; kingdom Metazoa; phylum Chordata; class Mammalia; order Rodentia; family Spalacidae; genus Nannospalax; species Nannospalax galili. The sequence goes on from NW_008333404.1 coordinate 1,547,537, forward strand.
TCTCATGCCTGCCCACTAATCATTAACTTTTCAAGTTTTTTACATTTATTTATCTTGTGTGAGCATGCATGCAAGCACCACAATGCATATGTGGAGGTCAGAGGGCAACTTGCATGAGCTGGTTCTCACCTTCTACCATGTGAATCCCAGAGACTGAACTTAGGTTGTCAGGCCTGGTAGTAAGTATAACTTTACCCACTGAACCATTTCACCTACCCCAGCTCCCTAATCTTATCCCAACCTCTTCCAGAGTTCAAGGGAAGATTACCAGGAAGAGGATCCTGACTAGGCTGCCATCCACCTCCTCAACTCGGGACTTCCACCACGTGCCTTCCCACTCGGTCTTGATAAGTTGGCCGCTCTTGAGCAGTACCATGGGGCGGTTTGGGTAGGCAGTGATATATTCCTCTATGAAATCTCGGCAGGAGCTGTCTTCTATGTCCTCCCAAGTCTTTTTCACTGTCCCGGGAGAGAAACAGAGCTGAGAGGACATGCAAGAAGAACATGACCCGATAGGGAAAACAGCTGACAAGGACACAGTTGGTATTTTTTAAGTTGAAAGAGAGTAAAGTGAAATCACAACCTCAAGATAAACAAAATCAAGACCATCTTAAGTACTGAACCTAATGTGTAAACGCATGTACAAATCAAGTAAATATTAAACCACACACATACCTAAGTGATTCACTTATTTCACACAAATGGACATCTCATCTTATGAAAATTCAAATGGAAATTCTTACCAGTTGATATAAATTATTATGAATAAAAAAAGAATCATTGTTTTCTTCCTCTTTTGTGAGGCAGGATCTTGCTAAGTCACTGCTTTTCTTTTTTAAAAAATTTTATTTATTATTTTTATTTTATGTGTATGCATGTATTGCCTGGATGTAGGTAAGTTGCACCCGTGTCGTGCAATGCCTGTGAGGTCTTCTGCAAGAACAACCAGTGTTCTTAACCGCTGAGCCATCTCTCCAGCCTGTTTTTTGTGTTTAATTTTTAAAATTATTTTTATTTTATGTGTATGTGTATTGCCTCCATGTATGGAAGTGCACCTGGGTCATGCAATGCCCATGGAGGTCAGAAGAGGGCATCGGATCCCTCGGAACTGGAGTTGTTAGCTGCCATGTGGGTGCTGGGATTTTGAACCTGGGTCTTCTACAAGAACATTCAGTGTTCTTAACTGCTGAGCCATCTCTCCAGCCCTCTTCTTTTTTTTTTTAAAATGCTGGTGATCAAGCCCAGAACCTTGCACATGCAAGGTAAGAGCACTTCCTCACTGAGCTACACTGTTGGCTCTTCCTTTTAATTCTTTTTATGATTTTTGACAGACTGAGATGGCTCAGTTGGTAAATTGCCTGACACAGAATCAGGAGGACCTGAATTCAGACACCCAACAACCACATGGGCTGGGTGTTCTGGTGCAAGTCTGCAACCCTAGCACTAGGAAGAGATGAATCCTCAAGAGCATGCTGGATGGCCAGCCAGCCTAGACTACTGGTGAGCTCCAGATTCAGTGAGACACTGACTCAAAAAATGAGGTGGAGCCAGGTAAGGTAGTACACCTCTTTACTCTCAGCACTCAGGAGGCAGAAGCAGGCAGATCTCTGTGAGATCCAGGCTAGCCTGGTCTACATAGTGAGCTTCAGACCTCTGGCCTCCAATGCATATATCCAAGCACATAAACACAAACAAAATAGTGCTATGAATGGTGGTCCATGACTGTAATCACAGAAATTAGGAGGTGAAGGCAAGAGGATAAGGACTCTAACATCAGCCCTGGGTACATAGAGAGTTTGAAGCCAACCCTAGCTACATGAGACCCTGTCTCATTAAAAAAATTCTTTTGGAGGCAGGGTATGAAGGTGCACACCTTTAATACCAGCACTTGGGAGGCATACGAAGATGAATCTCTGTGAGTTCAAGGCCAGCATGGTCTACACAGTGAGTTCCAAGCCAGCTGTAGCTACAGGGAGACCCTGTCTCAAGAAGACCAAAACAAAAATAAAAACAAAAACAAAAACTAGGGACTGGAGAGATGGCTCAGTGCCTGCTCTTGCAGAGGACCTGGGTTCAGTTTCCAGTACCCACATGGCAGCTAACAAATTTCTCTGACTCCAGTTCCAGGGGAATCCGACACCCTCTTCTTTCTGTAGGCATTGCATAACACTGGTGCAATTCTACATGCAGGCAATACACTCATATACATAAAATAATAAAATATTTAAAAACCAACCAACCAAAACAAAACAAAAAACCCTAAAGTCAAACAGTTGTGGTTCTGGAGAGATTTCACAGTGGGAACGAGCTCTTGCTATACAGTGGGAAAGAGTGCTCTTGCTATTCAAATATGAGGACTTGAGTTCAAATTTCCAGTGCCCCCCAAAAAAGCTCGACATGGCTGGGCTGTAACTCTAGCATTAGAGGGTGGAGACAGGTAGATCCTGACTCTCTGGCCAGCTATCCTGAGACCCTGGTTCAAGGCAGTTAGGCAGAGAACAACAGAGGAAGACATTGTCTTCCCCTGGTGTCAATGGATGAGTGCACAGGTACATACACCTACAAACTCATATAAAATAAAAAGCTATGGAAGCGGGGAAGAAAATTCAGTTGGCAATGTGCCTACTGCACAACCATAAAGATCTGACTTTGATTCCCTATATAAAAAGGCTGGGCGGAGCTGGAGAGATGGCTCAGTGGTTAAGAGCACTAACTGCTCTTGCAGAGGACCTGGGTTCAATTCCCATCACCCACATGGCGGCTATGAACCGTCCTTAACTCCAGTTCCAGGGGAATCCGAAGCCCTCTTCTGACCCCCATGGCACTGCATGACACGGGAACACTCACACACATGCAGGCAATACACTTATACACATTAAAAAAAAAAAAAAAAGGCTGGGCATGGTGGCACACACTTACAATGTCAATGCTGAGGAGGCCAGATCCCCTGTCACTCACTGGCAGCCAGCCTACTCTACTGCAAGAGATCCAGACCAATGAGATAGTCTGTCTCAAAAAAAACAGAGTGAGCCAGGCATAGTGGCACACACCTTTAATTCCAGCTCTTGGGAGAGAAGGCAGCTCTCAAGGCCAACCTTGTCTACATAAAAAGCTCCAGCTCAGCTGGGGCTACAGGAGACCCTGTCACAAAACAAAGCTAAGAAAAACATAACACAACACCCAACAAGGTGGATAGCACCTGAAGAGTAATACCCAGAGTTGACTTCTGGCCTATATGCACTGGGACAGACATGGCTTCCACAGGAAACCCTATGCAGATAACATATTAGTAGAAATGTAGTCAAGCATGCGACCCAAAAAGAAACAGCCTATCTTTAAACCTATGAACTTAAAACACATCTATCAGGGGGCCTGAGAGATGGCTCAGTGGTTAAGAACACTGGTTGTTCTTGCAGAGGACCCGGGTTAGAATCCCAGCACCCACGTGGCAGCTAACACCTGTCCGTAACTCCAGTCCCAGGGATCTGACAGCCTCTTCTGACCTCCGAGGGACAGTCTCTCTGTCCTCCATGGGCATTGCACAACACAGGCGCACTTACCTACATGCAAGCAATACATGCATACACAAAATTAAATAAACAAACAAATAAACAAATAAAAACACATCTATCAGATGCTACCACTGAGGGTCAGTCAAGATCTTCTAGTATCTCATGCTTTTGCCATCTATAGCAGTGTCAGCTAATAATGCTGTATCTCCAACTAAAGTGGAGCACCAAAACAAAACTAGGGCTTTTCACCCAAGTATCTAAAGAAGAAATACAAGGTAGAGAAGGAAATTAGAGCTAGGCAGAATAGAGGGACACTTACGTGGTCGGCAAATGGGATATAGTTCTGACTGTGTGACATAGGAAGCGTAGCCATCATCAAAAAAAATCAGAAACCTACGAGGGAAGAGTGATGGCAAAAAGATGTGGGAGTTACAAAACTTACTTTATCACAGACATTATTTTATCATAGCTTCACTTCCCTGCATCACTACCTTCTTCCAAACCCCAAGATTTTCTCTTAATCTAATCAATGTATCTCCTCTTTTCCAAAAAATATTATTCTGGGGCTGGAGAGATGGCTTAGTGGTTAAGAACCCTGGCTGCTCTTGCAGAAGACCCATGTTCGAATCCCAGGACCCACATGGCAGCGAACAATTGTCCCTAACTCCAGTTCTAGGGATCTGACAGCCTCTTATGACCTCCTCAGGCATTGCACGATATGGATGCACTTACCTACATGCAGGCAATACAAACATACACATAAAAATAATAAATAAAATATTTAAAAAAATATTATTCCTAGCCCAGCGCTTGGGAGGCAGAGGCAGGTGGATCTCTGTGAGTTCAAGGCCAGCCTGGTCTACATAGTGAGTTCTAGGACAGCTGAGGCTACAGGGAGACCCTGTCTCAAAAAGACCAAAAAAAAAAAAAAAAATTTTCCTAGCTTGGTGTGGTGGCATAAGCTTTTAATCGCAGCACTTGGGAGGCAGAGGCAAGAGGATCTGTCAGTTCAAGACCATGGTCTACACAGTGAGATGGTGTCTAAAAAACAACAAACCTCCAAAACAAAAAACAAAAACTATTATTCCTGCCAGGTGTGGTGGCACATACCTTTCATCCTAGTACTCCTGAGGCAGAAGCAGATGGATCTCTGTGAGTCTGAGGCCAGCATATCTACACAATGAGCCAGGAATACAAGGTGAAACCCTGATTCAAGAAAAAAAAATACTACCCCTCCAAACTGTGCATTCTCCATTCTCGTTCCTTATCACATTCCTGTGGTACTAACCATTTAGTCTTTATTTCTTCCCTCTCTGAATTTCCTATTTTCCTAACCATTAATAAATCTTGACTTATCTTCCAGTTTCTATCAGATGTGGGGACACATTTCTCTAATCCCAGCATTCAGGAGGCAGAGGTAGGAGGTTTGTGAATTTGAGACCAGTCTGGGCTACACAAGGATGTGAAGCCAGCCTAGGCTACATATAGAGATGCTGGCTCAAAAAAAAAAAGGGGAGGATGTTTTCAACCCACATGACTTGTGTTGCAAAGAGAAATGGTTTCTGAAAAAGGGACTAAGAACACAAAAGCTAATTGTGGAACTGTGACCATGGCATGAACAGGGTAGGAATGCTCCCAGTTTCTCCTCCCCTTAGAATCTCCTGCCCAGGTACCTGAGCTTGTTTTTGACGTTTGGTGTTTCAGCTACAATGCCAGCATAAAGCCAGACCTGATTTCCATCTTTGTATTTGGCCACCACTCGACTGCCCACAAACAGCTTGTCAGCAGGAGGGTGGTAATCATAGGCAATATGGTTCCCCGACAGCAGACTCTTTCCTTTGTTGTCGAATTTCACCTTGTATTTCTTTCCTAGTCCTGAGTAAAAGGAAAGACAAACACAATTTTTAAAAACAGTTACTTTCTATGCAAGCCCTGGGTGCTACGTAAGAGATATAAAGAAAGACTAGGGGAGTGGGGGAATCAGCAGTGGAGACCTACAGGTTACCTTGTCATTCCTTCCTCTAGTCTGACATACCAACTGTCTGGATGGCAATAAGGGTGCCCTTGTGCCATGTCTTAGTTCTCTTCTTGCCCAGAATCCGCATGCTGACTATCAGGTCACCATCTTTGCTCAGTTCTCCAGACATCTGACCCAAGGTTCCTGTGGAGGATACATAGAGTTGCTATGAAGAGTGACATTTTAAGCTAGGTAGAAAAAAGGAAAGGTGGAGGGAAGTAGGTGAGCTGGGGATGTAGCTGCTAGCAGAGTGCTTGCCTAGCAAGCATAAAGCCCTAAGTCTGAACCCCAGAACTGCATAAACCTGGTGTGATGGTACACACCTATAATCCTATGAACTCAAGTAGGGAAGGCAGGAGAACTGCAAATTAAAGATCAGTAGGAAGGCAGGAGAATTGCAAGTTAAAGATCATCCTAGGCCACGTTAAAGATATCTCAAAAATAAAGAGAGTAATACGGAAATCAGGGAAACTGAGGTATCCTGTAATCATCAGCCACTTTTGTAGAACTCTTGGACAAAGGAAAAAAAAAAACCACAAAACAACTCAATTCTTTATGTTAACAGAAACTTGAATATAATACAATGAAGTTCACATGTAATTCAAGAACATGCCATCTTACTCAATGTTTCTAACTTCTTATAAACAATAACACTAATAATAAGCCTGAGCTAACACATCCCACAAGGATCTCAAGATTGATTGTGGACAATGCTGTTAAACTGACAGGTAGAAAAGAATTCTGAAATGCAAAGATATTGAGATCAATAACACCTCTGAAAGATTCACCTCTCATCTCTACCTAGGGACTCCTTGACTCTACCTTTATGCAGATCCTGGGAACTGCTCTTCTTGTTGACAGCATCCATGAACTTCTGGACATCCTGAGCTGATTTTCTTAACGCAGCCATAGCTTCACGGAGCTGGAGGAAAACAGAAGATTGAAAAAAAAAACAAAAAAAATTCAGAGCCATGAGTTAGAAATAACTTGAGAAGGCTGGGTTGCATCTGTAGCACTACAGGGGAAAAGAAAATAGAGAAAAGTACCTGTGAATAACTTGGCTCCAATAATCAAAATAGATTCAATTATATTTGGAGGCCTGAAAACAGAAGATTGAAAAAAAAAACAAAAAAAAATTCAGAGCCATGAGTTAGAAATAACTTGAGAAGGCTGGGTTGCATCTGTAGCACTACAGGGGAAAAGAAAATAGAGAAAAGTACCTGTGAATAACTTGGCTCCAATAATCAAAATAGATTCAATTATATTTGGAGGCCTGGGGAGATGGTTCAAAGGTAAAAGCACTTTGCTGTTCAAGCATGAGGACCTGAGTTCAAATCCTCAGAACCCACATAAAAAGCTGGGCATGGCTGGGAGTGCCTGTAACCCCAGGGTGTAGAACTGTCAGGCAGAGACAGGCAGCTCCAAGAGCTCATCGACCATCTAGTCTAACTGAAAAGAACTTTAGACTCAATGAGAGATTCTGTCTCAATGCAGAGGAGCACGAGAGGAGTGCACAGGCACACAGCCCTCCCAAATACAAAAATAAAGAAATGTATTTGGAAGCCTATGGTTACTTTAGCAAGCAAAAGGTGTTGGTTTTTTGTTTGATTTAAATAAATCTGATTCAGAAATCAACTTCAGGAAGTACTTCTTGATTAAATCTCTCCTGGTTGAACTCTGCTAAGTTTAATTACCATAAAGTACTCCATTGCACACATCTATCTCTTGGTAACTTTTTTTTTTTTTTTTAACATTTTGTGTATGGTACATGCAGGGGTATGCTGGTGCATGTGGTTGTATGCATGGGGAGGCCAGAGCAGGCCGCTGAGTGTCTTCCTCTATTGCTCTCTGCCATACTGTTTTGAGACAGGGTCTCTTCACTGAACTGGAGATAGGGTCCCACTCATTGAAGCTTGTTATTTTGGCTGGTGAGCTTTTGGGATCTACCTGTCTCTTATTCTGCCAGGGCTGGAATTATAATCACACAGTCATGAGCAAGTTTTTTCTTTTTCTTTCTTTCTTTCTTTCTTTCTTTCTTTCTTTCTTTCTATCACCATCTGTTGCATGAGAAAGCTTTGTTGGGGAGAGTTGAGAGATGCACTGATATTCTTTCCACCCCCTGGTCCGCTATGTTCCCTGAGACGTAAGTGTAGAGGTTGCATTGTAGATATGTCACTTGTAGCTGGGCACCTCACGAGACACTTATTCTCTGTGTTTGACCAGTTGTGGATCTTTTTTGGTCTTTTTGAGACAGGGTCTCCCTGTAGCCCCAGCTGGCCTGGAACTTGCTTTGTAGACCAGGTCTTGAACTCACAAAGATCCACCTGCGTCTACCGCCTGAGAGCTGGGACAAAGGTGTGCATACCACCATGCCTGGCTGATTTTTTCTTAAAGTTTTATTATTTTTAATTATGTATCTATGTGAGTGCCCCATGTGTGCAGATACCAACAGAGTCCAGAGGGCAGGTATCTGATCTCCTGGAGCTGAAATTACAGCCAGTTGTGAGCCACCCAACAGGGTGCTGGCTCCTCTGGAAGAGCAGTGTGCACTTTTACCCCCTAAGCCATCCTTCTAGCCCAAATTCCTATTTCTTAATCTCCCACAGCCAACTCACCTTCTGGTCTTTTGGAGTTCTGCTCCCAGCATCACCTAAGGAAGAACAGAACTCTAATGAGTATAAAAAAAGATGTAGGCATAGAAATTTTTACAAAATCAGTAACTAAATGACTCTGAAGTATTATTAGGAAAGCATTATTGATAAATACAAATAGTTTGAAAATCTGGGCTTTGTGGTAGAATGTTTGCATAGCATATGTAAGGCCCTGGGTTTAATCCTAGGCACCCAGAAGTAAAATAAAAATGTTCTAAATAAAGATAAATACATGAATGAAAGCATTTAAAGGAACTAGGGATGGAGTCACGGTCTTGTAAACTCAGTGACCGAGACTGAGGCTTGCCTATGCTAGAAAACAAGAACTAGGCCAGCCTGGGCAACTTATGCCCTGTCCCCAAATAAAAAGTAATGTAGGGCACACTGGTGCTATAGAGGCAGAGGCAGGAGGATCATGGCTTGTTTGAGACCAGCCTGGTTTACACAGAGAAGTAAAGGTCAACCAGGGACACATAATGAGGTATCTCAAAAAACCAAAAACTAAACAAATGAAAAGTTGTTGTTGGTGTTTATTGGCAGCATATATGAGTCCCTAGATTTGATCCCCAGCACTGGGAGTCAGGGGATAACTGAAAAGAGTTTGGAGGAAAAAAAAAAGTAAATGACAGTGTTTACCCCTGGATGAAGAACTGGGAGGGTGGTAGTCGATAACATATTAGGGTTTTTACAATAGTTCATTTACCTATTACTCATGTAACTTAAAAATAAGATGTGGCTAATGAGCTTAAGCAAAATACTTATTTTCAAGAAGCACTGTGCAAGGGAACTGCCAATGATGACAGAAATGTCCTTTACACTGTCTACTCCATTAACATTTGTGGAGTTAGTGCACATGGAATGTGGCCATTGTAACTAAGGAAATAATTTCAGTTAATTTAAAAAATTTTCAATTAAGGTATAATCCACATGCACATATGTTCAATGGTTAAAATCTTTAAAATTTTTATTTTATGTGTATGACTGTTTCTTCTGCATGTATATACATGTACCCGGATTGTCCAATGTCCATGGAGGCCAATAAAGGATGTCAGATCTCCTGGAAATGGAGTTACAGATGGTTGTTAGCTATCATGTGGGTGCTGAGAACCAAATATAGGCTCTCTGCAAGAGCAGCCAATGCTCTTAATCGTTGAGCCTTCTCTACAGCTCTAGTCTAGTGGCCTTTAATCCAACAATTAAAGATTATGCAAGTATCTTGGCTGATTTATTTTCAGACCATTTTCATCAATCCAAAAAGAAACTCCAGGGGCTAGAAAAATGGCTCAGAGGTTAAAAGCGCTTACAATTCCAGAGGACCTGGGTTCAGTTCCCAGCACCCACATGGTGGCTAACAGCCATCTTTAACTCCAGTTCCAGGGGATCCAATGCCCTCTTCTGACCTCCACAGGCATTGCATGACACAGGTGTACTTACACACATGTAGGTACCACACTCAGACATATAAAATAAAATTAACAAATATTAAAAAAAAAAAAACCCAAAACCAAGTTGGGCATGGTAGCACATGCCTTTAATGCCAGCACTCTGGAGGCAGAAGCAGGTAATCTCTGTGAGTTCAAGTCCAGCCTGGTCTATATAGTGAGTTCTAGGACAGCAGGGGCTACAGGGAGACCCTGTCTCAAAAAAAGACCAACTCCCTCCCCAAAACAACCCCCCCAAATCAAACACCCCCACACACACAAAAAAACCCCTCCATGCCCATTAGCCAGCATTTCCTTTCAACTTCCCTCAAGTTAGGCAACCAATCTACTCTCTATCTCTATAGATTTGCCTGTTCTGGACACTGTATATGGAGTCAAACAATTTGTGGTTCATCTTTCATAAAATATATCAGTACTTCAGTGTGGGAGACAGGCTTGAGCCTAGAGTGATACTGCAACTGTCAGGTTCATGTGGTTTCCAGGAATCCAGGTTATGCTAATAAGGTATCCTACTTGCTGTACTGTGATAGGATGCTAAACCTGTTATGCTAATAAGGTATCCTACTTGCTGTGCTGTGATTGGACCACTACCCCATATAAGCTTGTGCTTTCCTGCAATAAAGCAGACCTGTGTCACTGAACCTGGTCTCCTGTATGTGGTCTCCTGTGGCTCTGCTGACACAGTCCCCTCACCAGCCCCAGGGGTCTGGGACCGGGCAGAAGCAGCCACGACAGGAGGCAGCACAGGGCAAGCAGAAGAGCAGCCTCAGCCCAGGGTGAGCGGAGGAGCAGCCTTGATGCCCATGAGAATGGAGGAGCGGCCACTGCTGGCAGTGACCGCACTTCAGGCCTCTCTCCGGGGGGTTTATACTGAGTTCAATATTGTATGACTGTATTAATTCAACTGAACCTAAAAATTTACAGCCACCTTTGAAAGAGATGTATCCTTGCTCTGGAATATGTTTACTGAGTATGTTAAAGCTGTAATGAAATGCTTCTTCTAATCATGTGGTTATTAAATTAAAAAAATAAACTTAAAAAAAAAAGAAAAACATTTTTTAATTATTTAAATTTTTTTTTTATCTATATGTGTGTCTGTGTGGACATGTACATGTGAATGTAGTGTCTGCAGAGGCCAGAAAAGGGTGTTGGATCCATGGGGCTGGAGTTACAGGTGTTGCGAACCTCTTGCCATGGATGCTGGGAACTGAATTTGGGTCCTCTGTAAGAGCTGTATGTATCCTTAACCACTGAGCCATCTCTCCAGCCTCTTATTTTTAAATTATGTTTAATTATGTTTATGTTTAAATTATGTATATGTGTCTGGGTGGGGGTATGAGCATGTGAGTGCAGGTGCTCACAGAGAAGTCAGACAACCCCCTGAAGCTAGAGTTACAGGTGGTTAAGAACTATCTGATATGGGTTCTGGGAACTGAACTAAGGTCCTCTGAAAGAACAAAACATACTCTTAACAGCTGAGCCATCTCTCTGACCTCAGTACTTTAGTTTCACAGTTGAATAATACTACTCCACTGTATGCTGATTCTGAATATCTGGTTTACCCATTCATCCGAAGATGGGCACTTGTGTTTCTACTTTTTAGCTAGTATGAATAATGCTGAAATAAACTTAAAAACATTTTTTTAGTGTTTTGCCTTCATTTATATAAGTGTACCCATACTGTGCAACGCCTAGAGACCAGGTGTCAGACGCCCCTGGAACTGGAGTTAGGGGGCAGTTGTTAGTTGACATGTGGATGCTGGGAACTGAACAAGAGCAGCAAGTGCTCTTAACTGCCAAGCCACCTCTTCAGTCCTCAAACTTTTTTTTTTTTTTTTTTTTGTCTTTTTTGAGACAGAGTCTCCCCGTAGCCCCAGTTGGCTTGGAGCTTGCTATGTAGACCAAGCTGGCCTTGAACTCACAGAAATTCACCTGCCCCTTTAGTCCTGGGCCTAAAGGCACGCACTACCAGGCCAAGCTTTTTTTTTTTTTTTTTTGGTCTTTTTTGAGACAGGCTCTCCTTGTAGCCCCAGCTGTCCTGGAACTCACTATGTAAACCAGGCTGGCCTTGAACTCACAAAGATCCGCCTGCCTCCCAGGTACTGGGATTAAAGGCGTACGCCACCATGCCCGACTCCAGCTTTTTTGTTTGTTTTTGAAACAGACTCACTATGTAGCCCTCAGTAGCCTGGAATTCATTATGTAGATCAGGCTTGCCCCAAACTCATAGAGATCTGCCTGCTTCTGCCTCCCAAGTGCTGGAATTAAAGTCATGCACCTCTATGCCCAGCAAAAAAAATTTTTAATTTAAATAAAGTAGGTTTGTGTTTTGATGGTTAAACTATAAGAATTTGATCTTTTTGAGACAGAGTCTCCCTGTAGCTCCAGCTGTCCTGGAACTATGTAGACCAGGCTGGCCTTGAACTCACAGAGATCCGCCTGCCTCTGCCTCCCAAGTGCTGGGATTAAAGGCGTGCACCACCATGCCTGGCTCAATGACAAGTCTTTTATATTGTAATTCACAAAACAATTTGTTATAGGTGATGAGTTAAGGAATCCTTTCACATTTTCCAACTTTAAAATAAGAGATTCTTGAGGCCCTCTGGAGAGAGCAGTGAAAATAAGACCTTGTTGTACATGCCTGGAGGAGAGCTGGGTTCCACTTGGTGAAGGGTTGGCTATAAACCTCATACCAGGGATCATGCCACCTTACCCCAGGATGCCAAGCATGCTGAAAGCATGCTGAAGTGAGCCTCTTGAACAGAAACTTCTTTTTCTGTTATTACTCAACACAAAGCTAAATGGCTAAATATAAAATGTGAAAATTGCTTTCTTTTAACAGAAGATCAGATCCCTCCAGCTTTGCAAATTTTTAAATAAAATCCTATTGAACCAAAAATTTTTTTTTTTCTAAATTCTAGATTATAGTAGACCTTTTACAATTTCACTTTTTGTTTTTATGATCACCTCACTCTGCCACCCAGGCTGTCTTGGAATTACATAGTTCAGGCTGGCCTTGAACTCATAGTAATCTTTCTGCCTGGACTCATGAGACACTGTCTCAAGAAAAAACAAAACAAAGGGGCTGGAGAGGTGGCTCAACAACTAAGAGCTCTTGTTGCTCTTAGAGAGAACCAGAGTTCAGTTCCCAGCACAAACATCAAATGACTCACAACCACCTGTAACTCCAGCTCCAGAGAATCAAACACTCTCTTCTTATCTCCATACGCCCCACATATACATGCATGCATACACATACACACACACACACACAAATAAATCTTAAAACAAAACCACAAAAGCAAACCCTGTCAACAACAAATAATGGCAAAGATGTGGAGAAACTGCAACTCTTATATTCTGCTAGTGAGAATGTAACTTTGTGTGTGTGGTACTAAGGATTAAACCCAGGACCTTACACATTTCTAGCCAAGTGCTCTACCACTGAGCTAATTCTCCAGCACTATTGAGAATGTAAAATGATGTAACCGCCTTCCAGAAACTATGGCAATTTTTTCTAAAATTCGAAACATACATCTACTACAATGCCCTACAAAAGACACATCAATAAAAATGTTCACAACATTTATATGTGTATGTTTACACACTTGTAAACAGTGGTATATGGTTGTATGTATGCAATAGTTATATACAGATACAAATAAACTCATGTGATAATTAAAAAAAAAAGTTCACAACAGCATTACTCATAACAGCCAAAGCTGCAAAGAATCCAAATGTAGGACAACTTTCAAGAGTTGGTTCTCCTCCCACTATCTGAGTCCTGGGGCTCAAACTCTTGTTATCATGCTTAATAAGTGTCTTTCCTTGAAGAGCCATCTCCAGCCCCATTCTAAACTTTGGTCAGAGAAGCTTTTTTTTTTTTTTTTTTTTTTTTGGGTCTTTTTGAGACAGTTGTCTCCCTGTAGCCCCAGCTGGCCTGGAACTCACTATGTAGACCAGGCTGGCCTTGAACTCACAGAGATCTGCCTGCCTCTGCCTCCCAAGTGCTGGGACTAAAAGCCTGTGCCACGCCCCGAGAGCAGCTTTTTTTTCTTTAAAGTAACAGACCTCTGCAGTTACTGCAGAGACTCACAACTGGTCAAAGTGCTGAATATAAGTGACTGTTAAGTGCTCAACCCTAAATGAGACATTTATATCACTCCCCTACCCTCAAGGCTCTGGAAAGATGGTGTGGAAAGCCAGAGGATGGGGAAGAATGCTAGGAAGGTTATCTTCTGGGCATGATATAGTCCTTGGACTCATGAACTCACAGAAGCTCTGCTTACATGGGCAAGATCAAGACAGACAACATTCCAGCAAGGATGGGGAGGGGCCTCATGCTATTGGCAGTTAATGGCTGCTGGGGGAGGGGCAGTCATTTTTCTTCAGGGCTGTTAAGTCTCCCATGACCCCACATCCAAGTACATCCAAGCAACCCTACTTAAACTCAATGGGTTATAAAATAAAAATTAAAAACAAAACAAAACATGAAAGAGGAGGGACAAGTTGGGAAGACCAAAGGGCATGGGAGAGGAATAAGAGAGGGGTGTATGTATGATCAAAACACATGTGCATGTATGAAATTATCAATGAATAAATTAAAAGTTATTAAAACAAACATTAAAGGCCAGTTTTGGTGGCACATACCTATAATTCTAGCACCTGGGAGGCAGATGTAGGATCAGGAGTTCAAGGTCATTTTCCAAAATACAGTGAGTTCCAGATTAGCCTGAGCTAGAACAGTGTCTCAAAACAAACAAAACAAAACCCCAAACTCAAAGCCCAAACCCAACAACAGCAGCAACAAAAAAAACCAAGCATGGTGGGTGGGGCATGCCTATAATCACAGCACTTGGGAAGAGGCAGGCAGAAAGATCAAGGTCAGTTTTTGTTATACAGTGAGTTTGAGGTCAACCTGAGCCTCAAGAGACCTTATCTAAAAACAACAACAACAAAAAAAAAAACCCCCAAACTAAAACAGAAACTATTCATTGTATTTATATGATGCATCTAGAAATGACAAAAGCATAGAGAAAAAAAGATTAGCAGTTGTCAGGGCTAACTGGAGAGACAAACAGGAGAGGGGACAAAAGTTTTCTAAACTTAGATTACTACATAAATGTACAAGAACTCAAATAGTATATTTAAGATGTATATATACATTTTTTTGAGACAGGGTCTTCCTGTAGCCCCAGCTGGCCTTGAACTCACAGAGATCTGCCTGCATCTGCCTCCTGAGAGCTGGGACTAAAGGCATGCACCAGGCTAAGATGTATCTATTTTATGGCACACAAATATCTTAATAAAACTTAACAGGCCGAGTATGGTGGCTCACACCTTTGATCCCAGAATTCAGGAGGCAGAGACATGAGGATTTCTTTGAGTTCCAGGCCAGCCAGGGATACCTAGTAAGACAGTTTCAATGAACAAAAATACCACAGAAAAATAAAAAGAACCCTGGTTATGGAGTCCATACATAAATGATAAAGTTACCTATTATGTCATAAGTCACTGTATAACCTGGGTATGCTGGCTAACACCTGTAATCACAGCACTCAGGAGGCAGAGGCACGAGGATTGCCACAAAGTCTGAGGCTAACTTGGTTTATACAGTGAGTTCCAGGGTAGGCAGAGGTACATCAAGATCCTATCTCAAAACTCAGTGCTGGATAGGTGGCTCAGCTGACAGTGCTTACCATGCAAGTGCAAGAACTAGAGTTTGGAGTCCTAGGACCCACATAAAAGGCAGATGGGCACAGCAGCTGTCTACAATCCTAGGACTCAGGAAGCAGAGATTCATGGCCAACTGCTTAGTTACACTAGCTGGAACTGGCAAAGTTCCTGGTTCAGTGAGATTCTGTTTCCATAAAGTAGAGCTATATCAAGGATGACACCTGATGTCAACCTCTGAATTCCACATGCATGAGTACCCATACACGTACTCATGCTGTAGTTAATGTCAGGCTGACCGGATTTAAAAATCACCTCATAGATGGGCCTCTAGGCATGCGTATGAGGGATTATTTTGATCGTGTTAACTGAGGTGGGAAGACCCATACACTATGGATGGTACCATTCCCTGGCTGGGATCCTGGACTTCATAAACAGAGGAAGGGAGCTGAGTAGCAGCAGGACTCATTGGCTGTGGATACAATGTGACCAGATGCTTCAAGTTTCAGATCCTGTGAAACCTCCCACCATGATGGACCATAACTTGGAACTGTGAGCCAGAATAAATCCTCCCTTAAGTTGCTTTTACGAGTATTTTATTACAACAGAGAAATAAATAAGACACACAACCTCCACACACACACACACACATGAAAGAAAAAAAGTAGGAAATTCAGAATAGAGCTTATTTGAAATTGAGACAGTGACATAGCACATAGGGAACATTTATGGCATTAATAATATTTTTCTGTAATAAACAAATCAGGCAATTTGGAATATGGAGTTACAACAGTGGTTTTTCCTCTTCTCATCTCTTACCTGAATCAATACTGAGGACATCATCATCTTCATCAGGAATCTCAATTATTTCTGTAGGCTGGAAAGCTTCATCATCAGAACTACTGTCATGATACTGTAGTCCCAGCTTAGAGTAGAAGTCCTTCACCAAAGACTCACAATTAGTCACTGCCCTAATGTTGGAACACATAGAAAAGGTCAGTCAGCAAAGGAAGCAGAGGAGTTAAGAGTCATTAGAATTAGAAATTTGACTTATCTCAAATTTCCCTACATGTTCCAAAGGGTCTATTTATATACATTTAAATGTATATACATTTAAATATTGCTAAGTGTGATAGCTCACACCTGTAAACCTAGTACTTAGGAGGCTGAGGCAAGAGGACTACCTTAAGTTTGAGGTCACCTTGGACAGTATACGGAGTTTAAGGACAGCCTGGCCTACAGAGTGAGAACCTGTTTCAAAAAACAGTAATAAGAAATTATATATATTTAAGCATAGACTGTTCTCAAATCTCCCTACATGTTCCAAAGAGTCTATTTAGAATGTTTTCCCAATTGAATGTTTTCAATGGTGGCTTGGTTTCCCAACTAGTTTCTCACACGTAAGCCCAAAGTACAGTACTTTCATTATTTACCTTGTTATTTGAAATTGCAGTGACAACCAGAAATAGACCTTGGGGGTGTGGGGGGGATAATGTTCCACAGTTAAAGACAGCAATTTGGGCGGAGGGCGGGGGGGAACCTGGGGATATGGTTCTACTGGCAGAGTGACTAGCAGGTATAAAGCCCTTGGTTCTATTCCTGGCATCACATAAACTGGGCATGGTGGTGTATACCCTTAGTTCCAGCACTCAAGAGACAGAAGCAGGTGGATCTCTGTGAGATAGAGGCCAACCTGGTCTACATAGCAAGTATCAGGCTGGTTGGTTGGATACACAGGGGAGACCTGTCTTAAAAAATAGCCAACACAAAACAAAACAAAAAGGTAGAGAGGAAAGATCAGAATCAAGGTCATCCTCAGTTATATAGCAAGTTCTAGGCCAACCTGGTACTGGGGAGACCCTGTCTCAAAAATTAAGAAAACAAGGGTCTGGAGAGATGGCTCAGCGGTTAAGAACACTGGTTGTTCTTGCAGAAGACCTGGGTTCGAATCCCAGGACCCACATGACAGCTAACAACTGTCCATAACTCCAGTCCCAGGGGATCCAACAGCCTCTTCTGATCCCCTCTGGCATTGCACGACACAGGTGTACTTACCTACATGCAAGCAATACATGCATACACATAAAATAAAAATAATAAAGCTGGGCCTGTAGTCCCAGCACTTGGGAGGCAGAGGCAGGCGGATCTCTGTGAGTTCAAGGCCAGCCTGGTCTACATAGTGAGTTCCAGGACAGCTGGGGCTACAGGGAGACCCTGCTTCAAAAAGACCAAAAAGAAAAAAAGAAAAAAAGAAAACAGAACTCTCCAATCCTCACATCTTGAGTGATCTTACTAGAGAAAAGAAATAACTGTTCTAAAGTACAGTATGGGAATACTGTGATGTCATGAACAATAACTCTAAAATGTCTGTGGACATGTATCTACTTCCTATTAATCCTTACCTGGATGCATCATCAAACAGCTGGTCAACATGAGCCACTTCAGACTCTTTCTGTAGCACCCATGTCTCCAACTCTGCTAGCTGCTTCTTGCGTTGCTGTATACAATCCATCTTCTCCAGTTCTTCATCAATGAGCTGCCGAAGTTCTTCCATAGAGATACCCAGCTCTTCAACCACTGCCTTTTGCAGCTCTGCAATCTCTTCAGATTCCACTGCAGCTGTTGCTGCATCCAAATTAATGCACCCAGGGAGGGAGGACATACTTTCAACCTGTGTAGATCAATGAAGTAAAATGACTTTGCAATCACTATATCCTTAATAGAGATTTTTCAGTCTCATAATAAAACTCCTACCCTGCAACCTCTTATTCAAACAGTCTGTTCTCTTTCCTCCTGAATGTCATCCTGAGATTTGGTGACATTCCCACCTTCTGATAGTAACTAACAGGCCTGAAAGGCTTTAAAAGTTTGAGAGAACTTGCAGAAGCATAAACTAACAGGGAACTATTAAAAATGTTTCAGGAAACTGAAGAGTATCTACCTACAAAGAAAGATATTTCTGTGATTTAATGTGTTCCTTACTTAACTAATAGTACAAAGAATCATTGTCTCCTCACTGCCTAATCTGAAGTACCAAGTCCACCTCAAGAGAGTTGATCTAGAATCAACTAATTTGATGTTTTCTTTTTAATTAAAAAAAATTTTTGTCGGGCATGGTGGCGCACGCCTGTAATACCAGTACTTGGGAGGCAGAGGCAGGTGGATCTCTGTGAGTTCAAGGGCCTGGTCTACATAACCAGTTCCAGGATAGCTGGGGCTACAGGGAGACCCTGTCTCAAAAAGACGAAAAACAAAAAACAAAAAAAAATTTATTTTATGTGTATGAATGTATTGTCTGCATGTGTGTAAGTGCACCCCTGTCCACCCTTTTCATATTTAAGCATACAAAAGCCGCAGAAAAAAAAAAAACAACGCGTTCTGGAATAAACTGTGACCACCTAACATTCATAATCCAAATAACGCATACACTCGTCTAGACGCCTCTCCTGAAGGGACGGCACCAAAGCTGACAAGAAACGCCCTGCAGCTCTGGGGCCCACCCGCGCCCACTTGAGTGTCCCAGAGCCCATTCCGCGCGGCCCCGGCCCCGGCCCCGCTCCCTCTCCCTCTCCAAGTTTCTCCACGCTGTTGTTCGACCTCCTCCCACAAACAAAACAGCCCAGCTTCACCTCCGGTGTCCGCATACCTCACTCGGTACTCCACACACCTCCCTGCTGCCCCCGACCAGGGATGTTTTTCACCAGCTAGAACCCACGCTTCGACTCGGGTGGGCTTCGAAGCCAAACACACGAACTGCTGGCACAGGGAGCGGGGGAGGGGAAGCAGCGTGAGGGAGACAAGGGGAAAGCAAAAGGAAGTCCCGGAAGCAGATCGCAAGCGCCTTTCCGGCCAGGGAGACGGTAGCAAAAGCGGGTCAAAATTCAAAGCCTAGCGGTACTGGTTACAAATTGTAAAAAGCTAAGGAGATTGCGCATGCGTCAAGCAGGGCATTCCAGGGCACCTAGGAGAAGCGAATGATTGGGAAAGTAGGCCTTGTTAGGAATATTTTACATAAACTCGTCCCATTAGGGTTCACAATTGTTAATTTACTGTGTGCTCTTAAAAAATATTCTAAAATTTAAGCCGGACTTGGTGGCGCCCGCCTTTAATTCCAGCACTCCGGAGGCAGAGGCAGGTGTATCTCTGAGTTTGAGGCCAGTCTGGTCTACATAGAATTCAGGCCAGCTGGGGCTACAGGGAAATCCTGTGTCAAAAAGACCAGAAAAAAAAAAAAAAAAAAAAAAAAGGTTTATTTAGGAACTGAGAGATGATGGCTCAGTGGTTAAGAACACTGGCTGCTCTTGCAGAGGTCACGGGTTTGGTTCCCAGCACTCATTTGGCAGCTAAATTCAATGCCCTTTTCTGACCTCTGTGGGCATTGCACTTACATACTTACATGCAGGCAATACACTCATACACATAAAATAATAAGTAAAAAATTTTTTTTCTTGGTCTTTTTGAGACAGGGTCTCCCTACAGCCCCAGCTGGCCTGGAACTCACTATGTAGACTAGGCTGGCCAGGATCCCACAGTGATCTGCCTGCCTTGGCCTCCCTCCTGAGTACTAGGAATAAAGGTGTCTGGCCACCACACCCAGCTGTTGTTTTTGAGACTGGAACTCTCTATGTAGACCAGGCTGGCCGTGAACTCACAGAGATCTGCCTGTGTCTTCCTCCCAAGTGCTGGGATTAAAGGTATGAACCACCATTCCTGGCTTATTTATACATACATACGTACATACATACATACATACATATGTATATCTATTTTTTAAATTCTCTATATGCTTGTGTATCTGTGTGGAAGTATGTAGGTGTGAGTACAAGTACCTACGGAGGCAAGAAGAGGTTGTTGGATCCCCTGAAGCTGGAGTTACAAAATGTTGTGGGTAACCTGATGTGGGTGCTGGGAACATAATTCTTGTCTTCTTCTAGAGGAGTGTGGACTCTTAAGCCCTGAGCAATCTCTCTAGCTCCTATTCATTGTGTTTTTTTTTTTGTTTTGTTTTGTTTTTTTTTTTTGGTTTTTGAAACAAGGTCTTGCCATGTAGCCCAAACTGGCCTGGTACTTAATATATAGCTCAGGCTGCCCTCAAATTTGCCATCCTTCTGCCTCAGCCTCCTGAATGGTGTGGACCAACATGCTGGGTTTAAGTTCATTTACTATATTAAGCCTTAGTTGGCAAAACTCACTTTTTAATTTTGTTCTCTACATTTTATTTGTTTGTTTTTACTACATAACTTATACAAATTATAAAGGATATCAAAATATTTCAACATATATATTATAAAAGGAAGAGTTTATTTAGCTTCTTTACTGTGTGCCAGATAACCTTTCTTGGGCTGGTACCTCTCTCTATATGCAGTTCTCCATGGCAAATGTGTTACAGCTCTGGCATCTTGAATGTGTTCTTGGGGTCTGCACTCCCAACCAGGCTTTATCTTTCCAGTTTCACATAATGACCTATCCAGGGCCTCTTGGCCTGTCAGGGCCTTCTTTAGGAGGGACACCCGTGCTGCTCGCTGCCTGGCCTCAGTGGCTCTCTGACACTTTTGAGGAAGAACCGATGACCCCTTCACTCTTACACTTTTTATGCCAGCACCAGGTGAAGGACATTGCCAAGTTTGGTTGTAAATTTGGGATGGACCTTGGCCTGCTTCATTCACTTTTGAAACTTTTCTTTGCAGCATTTTCCCTTCACAAGTTGGAGTCTTGCCCTGGAGGTACTCTCTCCATTGTTTCAGTGCAAATATCTAGGTTTTTCCTTAATCACTTGGGATCCTCTCCTTCAGCACACATCTTGGCTCCCAACATTAATCTTACTAGTGCTCTTTTTTCAATCCAAACTGTACATTCTGCATTTCTTTCTGCCCCATTTGCTCTTTTTCACTATAGACCTGCATAATATTCACCATTAATAGCCACGAGACCAGAGACCATTTCTGTGTTACGCTCCCTTGAAAGATCCTCCACCAAAGAACTTAGTCCATTGCTTTCCAATGTAGCCTCAGGCAAGCATTTTGACTGTGGGAAGATGCCAGCCAGATTCTTTGTCAAAATATTCCAATTGTTGCTTAAGTCCTTATTTCCCTCTGGAACTACATTATTCTCAACACTATTTTCTTTCACGGACCTACTCGAATGGCCTGCTTTTAACTCTGCTTACAGTAACCAACTGCAGCCAAGTGTGGTGGCACATACCTTTAATCCCAGCACTCTGGAGGCAGAAGCAGGCGGGTCTCTGTGAGTTCAAGGCCAGCCTAGTCTTCATTGTGAGTTCTAGGCCAGCTGGGACTACAGGGAGACCCTGTCTCAAAAAGACAAAACCAAAACAAACAAACAAAAAAGAGTAATCAACTGCTTTTCTGGTCTAAACTTCCAAAGTCTTCCACATTCCTCCAAAAACCCACATGGTGAGGTTCTTCACACCAACAGCCCACTCTTTGATACCAATAATTGTATTACTCAATTTTCTGTTGCTGTGATAGAAAAACTATAACCAAGGGAACTTATAAATGGAAGAGTTTATTTAGCTTATAGTTCCAAAGGGGTGAGTCCATCATGGTGGGGAGGCATGGTGACAGAGGTGACTGGATTAGGAATAGAAGCTAAGCTCTTATATCTTCAAGCAGGCACAGGAAGCAGAGAGAGCTATATCAATATATTGTAGCTGGGTATGGTGGTATATTCCTTGAATCCCAGCACTCTAGAGGCAGAGACAGGCAGATCTTTGTGAGATGGCGACCAATCTGGTCCACATAATTCCAGGTCAGCTGGGGCTACAGAGAGACCCTGTCTCAAAAAAAAAAAAAATATATATATATATAAATTGTAAGAACCATGTGGTAACACCCCCTGTCCCATCACCATCCTGCTCCTTTGAGGTAAAACAACTGAGCTTTCTAGGGTTGTAATGTAAAATTGCCTTGGGAGGTAGAGGCAGGTGGATCTCTGTGAGTTCAAGGGAGTCTCTCTCTCTCTCTCTCTCTCTCTCTCTCTCTCTCTCTCCTGTGCTGGTGCTCAGAATCTCGGCCTTATACAATAAGTACTCTGCCACTGAGCTATATTTCCAGTCCTAAAACTTGTCTTTTTGACAGCTGCAAGGTACTTGATAGTATGGTTATGCCATATTTAGAAATAATAAAGAATACAAAAACCTGATATTTAAAAAAAGATTTATTTTGGCTGGGCACTTGGAAGGCAGAGGCAGGCAGATCTTTGTGAGTTCAAGGCCAGCCTGGTCTACATAGTGAGTTCAGGTCAGCTGGGACTACAGGGAGACCCTGTCTCAAAAAGACAAAAAAAAGATTTATTTTTAGTGTGCATTTGTGTGTGTGTGTGTGTGTATGTGTATGTGTCTGTCTGTCTGTCTGTGTCTGTGTCTCTGTGTAAATGTATGCCGCATGTTCAATCGAGTGCCTGCAGAGGCCAGAAGAGGGCATTGAATTCCTTGGAGCTAAAGTTACAAGTAGTTGTGAACTGTCTGACAAGGGTGCTGGCATCCAAGCTCAGGTCCTCTAAGATTAGTAAGAGCCCTTAATACTGAGCCATCTTTCCAGCCCTTTTTTTGTTGTTGCTGTTGTTGTTTTTTTTGTTTCTGTTTTTGAGACAGGGTCTCACTATGTAGCCTTGGCTGGCCTTGGACTCTCTGTGTATACTAGGCTGGCCTTGAACTCTGCCTTTGGAGTGCTGAACTAAAGGTGAGTACACCACACTCAGCCTTGTTTTTATTTTTGTTTTGTGCTTCTTTTTTTTTTTGAGACAGGGCTTGTTTTGTACTCTAGGCTGTCCTAGAACTAGAAATGTAGTCCAGGCTGGCCTCAACATGATAGTCCTCCAGAGTCAGTCTCCTGGGATGGAATTGTTATCATGAAAACAAATGTGGGGCTGGAGAGATGCCTCAGCGGTTAAGAACACTGGTTGTTCTTGCAGAAGACCCGAGTTCAAATCCCAGCACCCACATGGCAGCTAACAACTGTCCGTAACTCCAGTCCCAGGGGATCTGACAGCCTCTTCTGACCTCTGTGGGCATTGCATGACATGGGTGCACTTACCTACATGCAGGCAATACACACATACACATAAAAATAATAAATAAAAAAAGAAAACAAATGTTAAGGATAAAACAAGTGTTAGGCTTAAATGAATATTAAAATGTTAGGGTTAAAACAAGGTTAGCTGGGCATGGTGATGCATGCCTTTAGTCCCAGCAGAGACAAGCAGAACTTTGTGAGTTTGAGGCCAGGCTGGGCTACATAGTGAGTTTCAGAGGAGCTGGGGCTATAAGGAGATCCTGTCTCAAAAAGATCAACTAACCAAATAAGCAAAAACCTCCAGAAAAACAAAACCCAGCATGGTCAGGGACACCATGGATGAGAAATAAAAGGGCTTGCAGGAAGGTATAAGATAGTCCAGCTGACCAGATGACAGGGAGGCAAGGTACTGGGAAAAACAATGGGGCCAGTCTTGGCAGGTGACTGCTTTCAGGGTGTCTACCATGAGTGACATATGCAAGGCATTGTGCCCCTTCATGTATTTCATCAAATGTATCTAATTGCAACAGACTAAATTATAAGAATGGTGTCTAAGAAAGCCTTCACCTAAGCTGAAGAGATGGCTCAGTGGTTGAGATACTTGCTGCTCAGTCATGAGAACTAGCTGTGTAGCCTCACCTTTAATCCCAGCACTCTGGAGGCACAGGGGGTTTGTCTATGTGAATTTGAGGCCAGCCTGGTCTACATAGTGAGTTCCAAGCCAACTGGGGCTATAGGGAGACATAATATATGTATATATATTCTAAAAATAAAAAGAATAAATAGAATATGTATATATTCTAAAAATAAATAGAATGAAAGGAAGGGAGAAAAAGAAAGAAAAAGAAAGCCTCCATTTGTTAGGAAGAAATCACTCCAGACAGCCCCATAGACAAGGAATTAGGTATTAGGTTATTAGGTAACCAAGGAAAACTGCACAAGTATCTTGGTGGCTGATGGTCAGACTAGGCCTTTGTGGCTAAACATCCTTGAAGCTGCAGTTTGGTTGTTCCCATTGTATTAGAAACATATACATTAACAAAGGGTCCGTCTCCTCAAAAGACCTGATGTCATTATCATTTCTTGCATTGTAATTTTGACACCTTCCCTTTTGTGGGGATCATGGGGAGAAATATCTAAAAGGGAGCTCTATCATGTCTACCATGATTTGGGACAGAAAGGTCTCCTTTTCCCAGGAATATACCATTAACTTCATAAATATTCATAAAATAGTCTTTAAAATCTGAAGCACAGGATGGGTTGTGCTGCTCCTCGCCTGGGAGAGACTCCATTCTCTCTCTGGAGTGCTAGCTTTGTTTAACGTTCCTTCTGTTGATTTGCTAAATTAACTTCTGCTGAAACTGTCTATGCCTCTTGATTGAATTCACTGCTTCAGAAAAACAAGGACAGTCTAACATCTGCCACAGGATTACAAGCTTCCCTCACTCAAAATTTTTTGCATATGAGGGCAGAGGACAACTTGCAGGAATTACTGCTTTCCTTCCACCATGTAGGTCTTGAGTACCGAGCTCAAGTCATAGGGCTTGACAGCAAGTACCTTTGCTCACTGAACCATCTTGCCAACTCCTATCCCCACCACACTGTTTTTTTGGTACTGAGAATTGAGCCTAGTCTCCAACATGCTAGGCCAGTGCTCTACCACTGAGAAATGTCCCTAGTCCAAGCATCTTTTGGAAGTCATACTTTTATTTCTGTAGAACGGATTTCCCCAAATTAAATCTAAGTTTTAAAAAAATATTTATTATCTTTATTTTATGTGTCTGAGTGTATTGCCTGTATGTATATAAGAACACCCATGTTGTGCAATGCTGAAGGAATTAGAAGAGAGCTTCAGATTCCATGGAACTGGAGTTATGGTTATTAGCTGCCCATGTGGTGCTAGGAATCAAACCCAGGTCCTCTGCAAGAGCAGCTTGTTCTCTTAACTGCTGAGCCATCTTTCTGGCCCCTAAATCTAAGTTTTTAAAAATGCTTCTCTTTTTTTTGCCGGGTGTGGTGGTGCACACTTTTTATCCCAGCACTCGGGAGGCAGAGGCAGGCAGATCTCTGTGAGTTCAAGGCCAGCCTGGCCTACATAGTGAGTTCCAGGACAGCTGGGGCTACAGGGAGACCCTGTCTCAAAAAGACCAAAAAAAAAAAAAAGCTTTTTTAATTTTTTTAATAGCGTCTGATGTCATACTGCTTTTCCAATAAAGTTGTAAAAATCATTACTTCCAATATAAAAATAATCATTACTCCCACTGAAAGTACCTGTTTTCCCACATTTTCATTAGATCTGCATTTGTATGTATGGTGGGGGTTGTTTTTATTTTGTTTTTGTTTTTTGAGACAGGGTCTCCCTGTAGTCCCAGCTGCCCTAGAACTTGCTATGTGTACCAGGCTGTCCTCAGTCTCACAGAGACCCACCTACCTCTGCCTCCTGAGTGCTGGGACTAAAGGTTAGCACCACCATGCTCAGTTTGTATTTTTTGAAACAGGGTGCTACTGTATATTCCTATCTGGTCTGGTAATCACTATGTAACCAAGACTGGCCTCAAACTTAGTGTTGATCCTCCTTCATTAGCTTCTTAAGTGATAGAATTACAGACTTGAGTCACCATGCCCAGTAAGGACTGATGTTGAATATCCTTTTAAAATTTTTTTATTTTATTTATTTATTTATTTTTGGTCTTTTTGAGACAGGGTCTCCCTGTAGCCCCAGCTGTCCTGGAACTCACTATGTAGACCAGGCTGGCCTCAACTCACAGAGATCTGCCTGCCCCTGCCTCCCAAGTGCTGGGATTAAAGGCCTACACCACCACACCCGGCATGTTTATTTTATTTTATGTTTATGAATATTTTGCTTGCATGTGTGTTAGTGCACCAGTCTCATGTAATGTTCATGGAGGCCCGCAAAGGGCATCAGAACCCCTGGAACTGAAGTTAAAGATGGCTGTCAGCCACCATATGGGTGCTGTGAATTGAACCTGGGTCCTCTGCAGGAGCAGCCAGTGCTCTTAACCACTGACTGTCTTTTAAATTTTATTTTTTAATATTTTTATTGAATTTTTGTGTATTCCATATAACAGATCTTAATCAGATTTAGACCCCCCTCATATTTTGGAGTGCCTTTTTAATTTTAAGGATTTGATAGATGCTAAAATAGTACTAGGTTATGTCATAGAAACAAAGAGCTCCAAACTCTGAATAGCTGAATAGCTCAAAACAAAATAGATGCAGCTGAGCATTTTGGTGAATGCCTATAATGCCAGCACTGTGGCGGTAGAGGCAGGAGGATCAGGAGTTCAGGGCTGGCCTCTGCTACATAGTGAGTTCAAGGCCAGCCTAGGCTTCATGAGACCCTGTCACAAACAAAATAAGGCAGGTGTGGTGTCACATGCCTTTAATTCCAGCATGGGAGGCAGAGGCAGGCAGATCTCTGTGTAGGCCAGCCTGGTCTACATAGTGAGGTCCAGGCCAGTTGGGGCTACAGGGAGACCTTGTCTCAAAAAAATCAACCAACCAACCAAAGAAACAAAAGTATTTCTTGCTTATTTTATATAATCATCACTTTAATGTTAAGAGAAGAACCCAGACTGTTGACTAATTGTGCCAGAGGGAGAGAATTGTCAGGGACTCACATAGATAATTAAAGTGATTAGTAACACTTTCATTTACAACTTAATGACCTGAATGATTCATAGAGCCCCACCCAATCATAGAGGGGCAGAAGGAGTATTTGTCAAAGCAGTACTTTTAAGTACCACAGAGTCTTGTTATTGCTTTAATTTGTTTAGTGGTCTTCACTTACACTAATTGTTCTAGCTACTGGATCTAAGCACTTAATTTCACTAAAAAAGTTCTAATGAGAACCTTATATGGCAGGCTGGATACAAGTTCTAAACAGTCTGGGCTATCAATGCCTTGAAATCCTTTTACACTGCCACATTTTTTTTCTTTTTACATTTTTTTTTTTTTTGGTTTTTTTGAGACAGGGTCTCCCTGTAGCTCCAGCTGTCCTGGAACTCACTATGTAGACCAGGCTGGCCTTGAACTGACAGAGACCCGCCTGCCTCTGCCTTCCAAGTGCTGGGATTAAAGGCGTGTGCCACCACGATGCTTTCTTTTTACATTTATTGATTGATTGATTTTATGGTATAGCACACATATTCAGGTCAGAGAATAATTTTCAGGAAGGAATTAGTTCTTTCCTTCTACCATGTGGGTCCCAGGGATAAAACTTGGGTCATCAGGCTTGGAATCAAGTGTCTTTACCCACTGAACCATCTGGTCTGTCCCTTGCTGACATATTTTTAACCATGTGTGTTGCATTCAGCATGAGGGGAATGCCACATAGTAATGGTCGAATTAAGAGTCTTTTATGGCTGGGCATGGTGGTCCACGCCTTTAATCCCAGCACTCGGGTGCAGACGCAGGCCGATCTCTGTGAGTTCAAGGCCAGCCTGGTCTACATAGCGTGTTCCAGGACAGCTGGAACTCAGGGAGTTCCAGGGATACCCTATATCAAAAAGACCTCCACCCCCCCTAAAAAAAGAGAGTCTTTTATTAGCAGTTGAGAGCCAGCTAAAGCCAGAAAGAACTATTGAGCCAGATGAGAAGCAGAATAGGTTTTATAAAGCTTGAAACTACGATTACATCATGCCAGGGGCAAAGTCAATAACCAAGATTACACCATACCAGGAGAAGCTTAGTTAACAAAAAATTTCTAAGTTTTGGTTAGGAAAAACAAGTTTCTCAGAATTGCAGAAACAATGGACCCTTGGACCTGCAGGTATACCTGGGAGAGAGCGTTCTGCCTGACTGGAGGTAAGTTTCCCAGTATAGTAGAAACAATAAACTCCCTGAAATGCAGGTGCAGCCTTCATGGGGTCATTCTGTCTGTCTGGGTAGCCAACAGCAATTGAGGTACAATGAAAGAGTCCTTCAATTATTTGAAATTCTGTCTAACCTCCAGTTCTGTCTGTAACTCCAGTTCAAGGGCTTCTAACACCCTCTTCTGATCTCCATGGGCATTATAAGACATGGGTGCACTTATACACATGCAGGAAATACAGTCGTACATATAATAAATATAAATAAATATTTTATCTATATGAATGTTTTATATACATATATAAGTGCACTGTGTGTGTGCAGTGGCAGAAGAGCACATCAGTTCCCCTGGAACTGGAGTTGCAGACAGTTGTTAGCTTCCATGTGGGTACTTAGAACCAAACCCGGGTCTTTTGCAAGAGCAGCCAGTGCTCTTAACAACTGAGTCACCTCTCCAGCCCCTCAACACACTTTTTTTTTTGGTCTTTTTGAGACAGGGTCTCCCTGTAGCCCCAGCTGTCCTGGAACTCACTATGTAGACCAGGCTGGCCTTGAACTCACAGAGACCCACCTGCCTCTGCCTCCCGAGTGCTGGGACTAAAGGCATGCACCACCATGCCTGGCCAGCGCCCCCCACATATTTTTATGTCTTCCCCTTCCGCATCTTCTTCCTCCTGCTCCTGTATTGACAGGGATTAAATTTAGGACTTTGCACATGCTAGGCAAGTGCTCTACTGCTGAGCTATATCCTTTCATCTTCTTTTTTTTTGAAAAAAAATATTTATTATTTTATGTGTATGTGTGTATTGCCTGCATGTAGGTAAGTGCACCTGTGTCATGCAATGCCCACAGAGGACAGAAGAGACTGTCAGATCCCCTGGAACTGGAGTTATGGACAGTTGTTTGCTGCCATGTGGGTGCCAGGATTTGAACCTGGGTCTTCTGAAAGAACAGTCAGTGTTCTTAACTGCTGAGCCATCTCTCTAGGGCCTCATCTGCTTTAAAAAAATTCATTAAAAAAGGTTCAAACTAAACTCTACAGTGTACTATTTGAGGCATTTCATAATTTGGTCCCAATTTACCCCCTAGATATATTTTTTCCATTCATCCTTTCACATTCTTGATTGTGGGCTGTGTTCACGACCTCTTTATGTATTTTACATCTTCATACCTTTAATCATCAGTCTATCTCCTAAAATGTCCTTTATCATCCTCTTCTAGAAAAATATTTTCTCTCTTTGTGTGTGTTGTTGTGTTTGCATGTGCATGTGGAGGATGTGGGGATCTGAACTCAGATCTTCATGCTTGCGTGGCAAGTTATTTATCAACTGAGGTATCTCCCCAGCCCCTGCATGTGTGGTGTTCCATAATGCATAATAAACAATGGCAGAATTTTTGCTCTATTCTGGTTGGATTATATTTTCATTGGTTAAATTCTTTCTTTTTCCGACATTGGAATACTGGAAGGAAAGAAGTTGCCATTTGGGGGTATCATATTCAGGTCTGACTTCTTCATTGTTCCTAAGAGTGTTGGTCAATCATGGTTTTTTTTCAATTTCTTAAATTTTTTATTTTATGAGTATTTTGCCTGCATGAATATAAGTGCACCTGTGTCATGCAATGCCTGAAGAGGCCACAAGAAAGCACTGAATTCCCTCTAACTGGAGTTAATAATGGTTGTTAGCTGGCATAGGAACTGAACCCAGGGCCTCTGCAAGAGCAGCCAGTGCTCTTAACCGTTGAGACATTTCTCCATTTCATGCTTTTTTTTTTAGATATACTGGAATTGCCAGTGTGACGAATCTTGGGCTTTGAGTCCAGTATTACATAAAATAAGAATCCCTTTAATGAAGTATAAGAAACAGCTAGTGTATGTATGTGCTGTATACATACTTTGAGCAGGATGTGGTGTTTCATAACCTTAAACTCTATCTGAAAGAAAGAGAAAGAAAGAAAGAAAGAAAGAAAGAAAGAAGGGTGATTTATATTCCCTTGGAAACAATAGAAAAGCATCAGATTTCATCATACCACTCAAATGGCATGGAATTGAAAATGGATTGTTTATTTTGAAAAATCCCCATTTACTATGTTTGGATCAAGGTTAAGTGAAACCACAAGTAATTAAAACTTCAGAAAGTGAAACCATGGGCTGGTGAGATGGCTAAGTAGGTAAAGGCACCTGCTGCCAAGCCTAATACCTGAGTTTGATCCCTGGGACCTACATGGTGGAAAGAGTCCCCAGGAACTCTTGTACACAAGTACATAGGCACACACACACCATAAAGTAAATAAATGCAATTTAAACTTTTAAAATTAACTAATTTAAGCTGGGCATGGTGGCGCACGCCTTTAATCCCAGTACTTGGGAGGCAGGCAGATCTCTGTGAGCTCAAGGCCAGCCTGGTCTACATAGCTGGGGCTACATCTAAAAAAAATGACCCCCCCAAAATAACCAATTTATTTTATGTGTATATGTATGCCTCTAATGTATATATGTGTACTGTGGTATGCAGACAGTTGTGAGTCACTATATGGGTGTTGAGAACTGAATCCAAACCCTCTGGAAAAGCAGTAGGTGCTCTTAACCACTGACCATCTCTCCAGATCCTAAAAACTTTAAAAAAAAAGAAGTGAAACCATGACGAGGGGACAGTAGTTGTCTTCAGTGTGAGGGGGATTGGCTCTAGGACCCCTGAGGGTAACAGAATTCATGTCTGCTCAAATCTCTTATGTAAAATGACATCGTACTTGCATATACTTATGCACAACCTCCTGTATACTTTATTTTTTTTTTGTGTGTGTACATGTTTATGTGTATGTGTGTGTGTGCTTGTGCACATTTTTGTGAGCATGTGTGGAGGCCAGAGGCCAATTTTAAGTGTCTTCTTCATTGCTCTCTGCCTTACTTTTTTTTTTTTGTCTTTTTGAGACAGGGTCTCCCTGTAGTCCCAGCTGGCTTAGAGCTTGCTATGTAGACCAGGCTGGCCTTGCACTCACAAAGATCTGCCTACCTCTGCCTCCCAAGTGCTGGGACTAAAGGCATGTGCCACCCACCACACCAGGCTTACTTTATTTTTTTGAGACAAGTCTCTCACTGAGCCTGGAGCTCATCTATTTGGCTAGACTGGCTGGCCAGCAAGCTCCAGGGATGCTCCTGTCTCTACCTCCCCAGCAATGGGATTATAAGCATGTGCTCCCAGGCTGACTTTTCATGTAGATGCTGTGGACTCAAACTCAGGTCCTCATGCTTGTTCAACAAGCACTTTACTTACTGAGCTGTGTTCTCAGTCCCTGTTTATTTATTTATTTATTATTTTTGAAGTAAGGGCTCATGTAATCCAGTCTATCCTCAAACTCAATGAGGATGACCTTAAAAGTTCTGATCATCCTGCTTTTACCTCTCAAGTACCTGGGATTACAGACTAGCATGCCAGGTTTAATCAGCTGAGAACTGAACCCGGGACTTCATGTATGCTAGGCAAGCACTCTCCCAATGATTTATACTCTGTATACTTGAAATCATCTCCGGATTACTCATAATACCTAACAGAGAACACTAAATTGTTGTATTGTGGCTCAGAGGTTAAGAGTACTGGCTGTTCTTGCAGAAGACCCAGATTCAAATCCCACCATGCCACATGGTGGCTAACAACCATCTGTAACTCCAGTTCTAGGGATCCAATGCCCTCTTCTGTCCTCTGTGGGCACTGCATGACAGGGGTGCACTTATACAGGCATAACACTCATACACATAAAAATAAGTAAATAAAATATTGTTGTATTGTACTGTTTAGGACAAGAACAAGAAAAAAAATCTGTGCTTGTTTAGTACAGATACCATTTTTTTTTGTATTTTTGAAACAAGGTCTCCCTGTAGCTCCAGCTGGCCTGTGGAACTTGCTAGGTAGACCAGGCTAGTCTCGAACTCACAGAGATCCACCTGTTTCTCTTCCTGAATGCTGGGATTAAAGGTGTGTGCCACTGCGCCCAACCAGATACCATTTTTTTGTTTGTTTGTTTTGATGCAGGGACTTATATAGCCTAGGTTGGTCTTGAATTCTAGATCCTCCTGCCTCTGGCACCCAAACTCTGGGATTATAGGAGGTGTGTACTATACAAGACATAATTTGTTTTTTTTCTAAATATTTTGATGTGCAGTTGGTTGAATCCTAGGATGTGGAACCAATGAATGTGGAGAGTTGACTATTATATTGCTGTTAAAACCTGGCCCAATGAGGCTCCAAGAACACATCCCCTCTCAGGTGATTGACTACTTGGGGTCAAATCACTGCATGAGCCAGGTGATGTACTGCACTCATACTCCATGATCACAGATCTCAATTCACATTCTCATCGCAGCTTAGTATCACCTAGAGTATTTGGTCAATGTGGCTGGACATGAACGCTTTCATGTTCCCTTAGTCCTCTTCAGCCTAACCCTTCTTGAGCAGCAACAGCCTAGGGACCTCCTTTCTAGTGAATTTCCTTGTGGCCTTTCCTGCCAATTGCTCTGTAACCCAGTCTTATTTTATTTTTATTATGCTGTTGAGACAAGGTCTCCCTGTATGTAGTCCTAGCTGGCCTAGAACTCCCCATGTAGAGAGATCCACCTGCCTCTGCCTCCTGAGTGCTGGGGTTAAAATACTGGATTACACATCACCTATAATTCAAGGCCAACCTGGGCTATATGAGCACCTGCTACCACACCCAGCTTTAATTTTCTTTAACTTCAGACTTTGGACAGTGGGCACTCTGGATTTCTTTCCTTTCTGTTAATGGTCTCTAGAATGCTGATGATAGTCAACATTATATATTAGTTTCCTATAATTATCATACAAATTATCATACTGGGTGGTGTAAAGGAACAGAAATTTACTCTCTCAATTCTAGAGAGCAGACATCCATAGTCAAGGTGCTGAGGCCAGCAAAGACTCCTTTTTTGTGTCTTCTAGCTTCTGGTTGTTTTTGGCTTGTGGTTGCATGACTCAAATCCCTGTTACTGTCTCATGTGACATTTCCCTCTACCTGTTCTCATTCTCTGCTCTCACTCCCCAGTCTCCTTTGGCCCAAGCTGGCTTTGAACTCACTATGTAGCCCAGGCTGGCCTTGGCAATCCTCCTGCCTCAGCCTCCAAAGTACTGGAATTATAGGCGTGAACACCTCATCTAGTTTAAGGTTCTTAGTTATTATGTTTATAAAGATTTTCCAAATTCAATCATATTCCTAGTGAATTAGGATATGAAAATATCAGAGGGGGTTCCATTCAGCCCACTCATTATATTATAAATGAGGAAATTTTGACTAAGAGAGATTAAGAAACTTACTCAAGGTTCACCTCTACCACAGAGTTCTACCTTTTTGAGAACAGCAGATTTACATACTGAAAAGGTTTTGTTAGAATTAACATTTTTGCTTACTTTACATTTACAAGCAACAATTCAAGCTGGCCACTTCCAGGTGAGCTCTAGTTTCAGACAGGCCTTACCAAGCATAATATTATGTTACCTTACATCATAACATGATGATCCAGGGGCTGGAGAGATGGCTCAGTGGTTTAGAACACTGGTTGTTCTTGCAGAAGACCCGGGTTCAAATCCCAGCACCCACACGGCAGCTAACAACTGTTCGTAACTCTAGTCCCAGAGGATCCAACAGCCTCTTCTACCTCCGGGGGCATTGCATGACATGGGTGCACTTACCTACATGCAGGCAATACACGCATACACATAAAAAAATTAAATTAAAAAAAGTTTTATAAAATGATGATCCACTCCCATCCTAAGGGCTTTAGATACTAGACAACTGAAACTCATGGCCTCATTCTAGCCAGTCAGTTCAATGTGTCTCTCTCTCCCTACAGTAATGATTTACCCAAAGAAGAATGATAGGAACTGTCTTGTGTTTCCTCTCTGGTTATTATTCATAACTCATTCTTATGATCTCATTGTGGAATGCAAGAGTGGGAAGGCTGAGAAATGGGGAGATCAGAAAATGTAGTCTGGATCATAAAAGTCAGTATAAAATATTTCAAATCTTGTGCTGGTGTATGCCTTTAGTGTCAGTAGTTGGGAGGTGGAGGTAGGAGGATCAGGAATTCAAGGCCAGCCTTGGCTACATAAGACCTTATCTCAAAATGCACCCCTCAAAAGATTTCAAATCTCTTGTAAGAGTTGTCTATGAGATTTGTCTTACTTCAGCATAGAGATGGCTCTGTGGCTGTGGAGCTGGCCTCATAGGAATTCTTCACCAACTTTGCACACCGAAAAACCATCACTATTAGGAACAGAAAAAGAAAAACAACAAAGGCGATTGCAAAGCCTTTGTCCACATCAACATCGTTGGAGAGGCTCGATTCCTCCATGGAAACACACCTCGTAATGTCTTCTAGACTTCGCTAGCTCCTCAGGAATGTCTTCTGATATGTCATATTCCTGGAAAAGAGAGCATAAACAGGTTCTCTTTTGGTTTGTGTGTATTTCCTTAATAGTGCTATGTGGAAACCCAAGGGATCAAAGGTTGAAAAAATGATCAAGATTTGTTTAAGAAGCATGAAATTCATAAAGCTGATTAGATGACAATGCATGCAAGACACAAGAGCAAACTGTATCTGGAGACTTACTCTAAGGTGGAACACAAATGCTATGACTGGATTATGTGTTCCCTCAAAGCCCATGTTTTTGTAAAGGCTTGGTCCCCAGGTTGGTGGTACTGAGAGATGCTACAGACCTTGAAGAAGTAAGTCCTAGAGCTGGGGAAAGGATTTGTGGTTAAGGTGTAAATATGAGGATCAGAAGTCAGCTCCCCAGCACCCATGTAAGAAAGCCAGGCAGATATGGCAGCCCACCTGTAATCCCAGACCCTGAGTGGTGGAGACGGGATCTCCAGGGCAAGCTGGCTAGTTATACTAGCTGAATGGGTGAGCTCCATGTTCAGGGGAAGATGAATTCACTGGTGCAATAGTAGTATGACTGTTATGGGTATAACCAATTGCTTAAATTTTTTCTTAGTTTGCTTAAAGTTTTTTTTTGATTTATCTAATGTGTATGAGTGTTTTATACGCATTTATGTAAGTACACTACATGCATGCAATGCTGTGGAAGCCAGAAGAGTGCATTGGATCCTCTGGAACTGGAGTAGAGATGGTTGTTAGTGGGAATTGAACCCAGGTCTTCTGCAAGAGCAGCCAGTGGTCTTAACCACCGAGCCATCTCTCTGGCCCCTATTTGCTTTGATATAAGGTCTTATGATGTAGCCCTGACTGACTTGGAACTTGCCATGTAGAACAGACTGAACTCTTTGAATTTCTCTTGCCTCAGCTTCCTGAGTGCTGGTATTACTGCCATACACCACCTTAAAGATCCTCTTGTACTTTTACTTTTTTCACCTAATAATAAAACTTGGAAGGACTGGGAATGTGGTTTAGTAGTAGGATGCTCACCCAGATAGTACAAGGCCCTGGGTTTGACCTCTAACAATGCCAAAAAGGAAAAAAAGTCAAGCATAATTCCTATAATAAGCTACTGCTGTGGTTGTGTCCCCACAGCCTTGCCAACAAAATTTGTTTTCTGTGACCTGTGTCATCTGTAACTCTATGACAGTACTTGTTTCACATGTGCATGGTCCTGGGGTTGTATTCCTTGCATTATAACAACAAATAAAAATGTTCTTTTTCACAATTTACAATTTTTGCCAATATAGATAAAACATCATATACTGATATAGATTTAATAATAGTATTTTTTAATCTCTTTTTTTTTGAGACAGGGTCTCCCTGTAGCCCCAGCTGGCCTGGAACTCACTATGTAGACCAGGCTGGACTTGATCTCACAGAGAGCCACCCATTTCTGACTCTCTCTGCTGGGATTAAAGGTGTACACCACCACATATGGTCAGGCCTGTTTTGTTTTTAACATAATGAAAACCATGAATTTATTTTTCTCAGTACCGGAGAGATGAGATGGCTCAGTGGTTAAGAGCATTGCTTAGGAGCACCCACATGGTGGCTAACACCCATCCTAACTCCAGTTCCAGGGGTTCCATACACTCTTCTGACTTCCACAGGCATTGTACAACACAGGTGCACTTATATACTTGCAGGCAATATACTCATACACATAAAATAAAAATAATAAAGAAAATATTTAAAAAATCAGGTTATAGAATTCACTCATGTTCTTTTCTATTGTTTTCATGGTTCCATTTTTCCCATTTTAAAATTATCTGTGTATGTAAGCCTCGAATGGCGGGGCATGCCTTTAACCTTTAATCGCAGCATTTGGGAGACAGAGGCAGGCGGATCTCTGTGAGTTCAAGGCCAGCCTGATCTACAAAGTGAGTTCCAGGCCACCTGGCGCTACAGGAGACCTTGTCTCAAAAAGACACCCCCCCCAAAATGATCTGTGTATGTATGATGGATGCATGTGTGTGCATGTGTGTTTTCATATGTGAATGCAGATGCATGCATGCCATGGCACACATGTGGAGATCAAAGGGTAGCCTCAGGAGTCAAGTCATTGCCTTTCATCTTTGAGATAGAGTCTCTTGTTCATTATTGCTGATGGCAGGCTAGCTAGACTTTGAGCTTCCTTGAATTCTTCTGTTTATAGACCTTCACTACTATGCTCAGCTTTATGTGGATTCTGGGAACTCGAACTCAGGTCCTCACACTTAGACAGTTAATGTTTTAGCCACTGAGCCATCTCCCCCAACTCTTGATTTTTGGTTTTAGATACCTAAGTGTTTGGAGTTTATTTTAGTGGATAAGGTGAAGGAGAGTGCCCCTCAGACCCCCCTCCCTGTCCTCTGAGAAAGAGCTGCCCTCCACCTGACTCTGGAAATCCCCTAGATTGTTCAAACCCTTTCCTGGTACATCTGTTTATGGTTTCTATGGAAATGGTCTGGGGCAGGAGAGGAAGAACCGTTCTGCCCCAGGTAAGCTAGCCAATGGCTGTATAGGTTAAGGCTCTGGAAATCAGCCCTAGATTGTTCAAATCCTTTCCTGGTTCTTCTGTTTATGGTTTCTGTAGAAATTCCCTGCTCTGCAGTTTTTGTGCTTAAAAGTCCTATGTTTCCACAGCTGTGGATCGCAGTGCAGCTCCTGAGCCTGCCTGTGTCCCTGGCTGGTCTGTCTCAATAAAGCAGCTAAGTTTTCCTGAGTCTCTGTGTCCGAGTGGTCAATTCAGGGAATTTTTCGGACCCCGAACAAAGGTAAGGAATAGTTGTAAATTGGAGAGTTGATTTTTAACTCACAGCTGAAAACCTTTTCAAAAGGGGCCAGCTAAAGCAACCTGTAGCAACACAGAAGACTGTTGGCTGGGTGTGGGTATGGGTCTTGCGCTGCTGGGCGGGTCTCTGGCTCTCTGCAGCTGCTGGGTGCCAGCGGCTTTGCAGATGGGCGGTCAGCGGCAGGGAGTGCAGGTTCTGCGCCAAGGCAGGCTGCCGGGTGCTGGCAGCTCTGCTGGTTGCTGCAAGCTGCCGGGTGGGCTGCGCCAATCTGCAGGGGGCTCAGGCTAGCTGTGGGGCACTCCCCCTCGCTCGTGGGTAGTTGGCCACCGAACCACGAGGGCGGGGGAGGTGCAGGAATGGCGAACACAGAAGCTTCACAAGTGAATGTTGAAGGGGGACAGCTCCTCCGGGGAGACTGAATCACAGGCTGGTCCCAGGTGCAGTAAGACACAGGATACAGCTCAGTCAGACTCAGTGATACAGCTCCACTTTATTAGGTTGAAACTAGAAGATTTATAGTGTAGAGGCAGTAGCAAAAGCCTCAGCTGATAGGTGCTCCTAGAATGCTTTATTTACATGAGGTGGTGGGCTTCTATGCTGTCAGACAGTGCTCAGACAGTGCCTGATTATCACATAGAAAAAGCCCGGTAGTTTCTATACCAGAGGTCATGTTTTAGATAAGGCATCTGTGACGGCCACTTCAAAGTGAGCCAGGAGGAGAGCAGGAGGCGTCCTGCTGAAAAGGGAAGTTTCTCCATCAAGCGCCGAGCCGTCTCGCGGCTATCCGGACATGGAGAGACTGCGACCCTAACAGCAGGGGTCCCCAACAGAAGACAGCAGAGTTGGAACTGAACTGAACATGGAGGATATTTTTTATCTCAAGGGCCAGATAATAGAGACAGTTGAAGAAACAAGATCACACCCAGGAGAGCATCCAGCTAGGGTTAAATTACCTCAATAGAAAGTAGCTGGAAGGAATTTAATGCATTCTGCATTTTATTTATTTATTTATTTATTTATAGACAAGGTCTTCCTGTAGTACTAGCTGGCCTGGAACTCACTATGTCTGACCTCAGTCTCATAGATATCTACAGCCTTCAGTCAGCATTTTAAAGTGCCTGTAATGCTAGCACTTAGAAGGCAGAGGCAAGAACATCACCTCAATTTCAAAGCCTCCTAGTCTGCACAGAAGATTCTGGGCCAGAGCTTCACTCTGCAGCCCTGTCTCAAAACAAACAAAACAACTCTCTTGTTCAGTGACATACACCTTTAATCCCAGTACATAGGAGACAAAGGCAGGTGGATTTCTGTGAGTTCCAGGCCAGTCTCACCTATAGGGTGAGTTCCAGGCCCACCAGAACTACTGGTGAGTGAGACCTTGACACAAACAAACAAACAAACAAAGAAACAAACAAACACACAAACTCTCTCTTAACAGAAAAGACCAACCAAGCTGGGCATAGTCTTGCTCCTTGTAATCCCAGCCCTTAAGAGGTGAAGGCAGGAGGATCAGGAGTTCAAGCTACATCAGAAGTTTGAGGCCAGCCTGAGCTAGGAGACCCTGTATAAAAAGAGAAAAGGGAAGCTGGGCATGGTGGTGCACGCCTTTAGTCCCAGCACTCGGGAGGCAGAGGCAGGCAGATCTCTGTGAGTTTGAGGCCAGCTTGGTCTACATAGTGAGTTCCAGGCCAGCTGGGGCTACTGGGAGACCCTGTTTCAAAAAGACAAAAAAAAAAAAAAAAGAAAGAAAAGGGAATGTGGGAGGGGGAGGGGGAGGAGGGAGGAAAGGAGGGAGGGAGGGAAAAAGACCAACCAAGCCAGTCAGATGGCCACATGCCTATAATCCTATTGTTACTGAGGTGGAGGCAGGAGGATCACAGAGATTTCTAGGCCAGCTGGGTTACTTTGGGAGGCCTTGTCTCAAAATACAAACAAACAAACACTAGCCATGAAATACATTGATTCAAAGGGATCTGCAGTTAGATCCCCTTATCAGAATTTTCAGAGGAATACATAGAAAGTGTATCACAAGAGATCTGCTAGAAAAGCATTTAATGAATCTTTTAGTTTCACATAGTTTTTTTTTTTTTTTTTTTTTTTTTTTTTTTTTTTTTGTCTTCTGTAGACAGTTTCTCCTTTTAGCTCCAGCTGTCCTGGAACTCACTATGTAGACCAGGCTGGCCTTGAACTCACAAAGATCCACCTGCCTCTGCCTCCTGAGTGCTGGGACTAAAGGCGTGCGCCACCACGCCCAGCTCACATAGTTTTTTTTTTAAAGTATTTTATTTATTATTTTCATTTCATATGTATGAGTGTATTGGCTGCATGTATGTGAGTGTACCCGTGTCGTGCAATGCCACAGAGGTCAGAAGAGGTCTTTGGAGTCCCCTGGAACTGGAGTTAAGGACGGTTTTTTGCTGCCATGTGGGTGCTGGGAATCGAACTCAGGTTGTCTGCAAGAGTAGTCAGTGCTCTTAACTGCTGAGCCATCTCTCTAGCCCCTCACAGAGTTTTAAAAAAATTTTATGTATTACTTTTATTTTATGACTATGCACGTATTGCCTGCATGGAGGTAAGTACACCTGTGTCGTGCAATGCCTATGGAGGTCAGAAGAGGCTGTTGGAGGTCAGAAGAGGCTGTCAGATCCCCTTGGGACTGGAGTTACCGACAGTTGTTAGCTGCCGTGTGTGCTGGGATTCGAACCCCAGTCTTCTGCAAGAACAACCATGTTCTTAACTGCTGAGCCATCTCTCCAGCCCCCTGTTTCACATAGATTTAGTATAGGTAAAGTTGAAAATTTGTTTGATAAAATGCTAATTGGCTTTGAGAATCAGGAGTTCAAGATCATCCTCACCAACACTGTGATTCATAGCCAGCCAGGGCTACATGTGACCGTGTCAAAAATAAACCAAAACAGGTAGCTCAAAACAAAACAACGTTATTCTCTCTTTGTAAAACAAGGAGTTAGCACTCTTTTCCATTTGGGAAAATAATAAAACAAACCACAAACAAACAACAACAACAAAACCCAGAGTTGGTGAGATGGCTCAGTAGGTAAAGTTGCATACTGCACAAACCTGGTGATCTGAGTCAAATTTTCAGATATAAAGGTGGAAGGAGAGAACTGACTCCACAAAGCTGTCTTCTGATCTCCACATGAGCACCATGGTGCATATACATCATGTGCATGATTCATACACTAATAAAATTTTTTTAAATATTTAAAAATATTTTTTATTTATTATTTTTATTTTATGTGTATGAGTGTATTGCCTGCATGTATGTAAATGCACCCATGTCATGCAATGCCCACGGAGGTCAGAAGAGAGCATTGGATCCCCTGGAACTGAAGGTTGTTAGCTGCCATGTGGGTGCTCAGAACCAAACCCAGGTCCTCTGCAAGAGCAGCCAGTGCTCTTAACCTTAAAAAACAAAAACAAAAACACCTTAAAATATTAAAACAAACAAACAAAAATGACAATTGAGATGTTGAGGTACTAAATTGCAATGTGAGCAACATCAAGAGTGGTATTATAAAGCTGGGCTTGGTGGCACACGCCTTTAATCCCAGCACTCAGGAGGCAGAGAGGCAGGTGGATCTCTGTGAGATCAAGGCCAGCCTGGTCTATATAGAGTTCTAGGCCAGTTGGGGCTACGGGGAGACCCTGTCTCAAAATGCCAAAAAAAAAAAAAAAGAATGGTATTATGGTAATGGTCAACATTATACCTTGCCAGAGAATTGAGCTGTTATGAGCCTCAGGCCTTGAAAGAAAATTGGCCTGGAGTGCCACCTGATGGTTGGGAGATGCAGGAAGCAGAGTAGATGTTTGTACCACCCTCAAGGTACATATATTATTTACACATACACATTATTCAAGTGCCATGTGCTTTCTAAAGTGCCTTTTCAGAGCTAAGCTAAAGGCATATGCTTCTTGTGTGGTCTAATTTTCTATGGTTTCTGACTCCCTATACATATTTTTAATTAGTTTTCAAATTATCATACAAAGTAATGGATTTCTTCTGTTCATTTTTCTTTATTTATTTTTATTCTATGTGTGAGAGTGCTTTGCCTGAATGTATATAAGTACACCCATGATATGTATAATGCCCACAGAGGCCAGAAGAGGGCATTGGATTCCCTGGAACTGGAGTTACAGAAGGTTGTTAGCTACCATGTAGGTGCTGGGAACTGAACCCAGGTCCTCTACAAGAGCAGCCAGTGCTCTTAACTGTTGAGCCATCCCTCCAACCCCTCTTTTTTTTTTTCAGCATTACCAACCCCTCTTTTTAAAAAAATTATTAGAGTTAAAATATTTTATTAATTCTTTGAGAATTTCATATAATGTATTTGCTCATATTCACCCCCAGCTCCACCCATAATGGTTTATTTATGACAATTTTTTTTGGTCTTTTTGAGACAGGGTCTCCCTGTAGCCCCAGCTGTCCTGGAACTCACTATGTAGACCAGGCTGGCCTCGAACTCACAGAGATCTGCCTGTCTCTGCCTCCCGAGTGCTGGGATTAAAGGGCA
Organism: Nannospalax galili; assembly: GCF_000622305.1. Taxonomy (NCBI): domain Eukaryota; kingdom Metazoa; phylum Chordata; class Mammalia; order Rodentia; family Spalacidae; genus Nannospalax; species Nannospalax galili. The sequence continues at coordinate 1,589,455 of NW_008333404.1, forward strand.
TGTGCCACCACGCCTGGCTCCTTTATGGCAATTTTGCATATACTTTTTAAAAATTATTTTTATTTTATGTGCAGGCATGTATTGCCTGCATGTAGATAAGTGCACCTGTGTTGTGCAATACCCAAGGAGGACAGAAGAGGCTGTCAGATCCCCTGGAACTGGAGTTATGGACAGCTGTTAGCTGCCATGTGGGTGCTGGGATTTGAACCTGGGTCTTCTGCAAGAACAGTGTTCTTATCTGCGGAGCCATCTCTCCAGCCCCATACTTTTTTTTTTTTTTTTTTTTGAGACAGAGTATCCCAGGTTGGCCTTGAACTCTATATAGTTGAGGTGACCTTGAATTCCTGATCCTCCGGCCTCTACCTCCAGAGTGCTTGGATTATGGGTATACCACCATCCCTGGTTTTATGCAATATTGGAGAGGCTAAGCCCAGAGTTTCATGCATGCTAGGCAAACACTCCACCAACTGAGTTACATCAGGGTCCCTGACCTTGAACTCTTGAACCTGCTGCCTCTCCCTCCTAAGTACTAGAGTTATGGGTGTGGGCCATAACTCTAGTTTTTGTCTTTTTGAGACAGGGTTTCCCTGTAGCCCCAGCTGTCCTGGAACTCACTATGTGGAACAGGCTGGCCTTGAACTCACCTGCCTCTGCCTCTCGAGTGCTGGGATTAAAGGCGTGCGCCACCATGCCCAGCGAGCTTCCTCTTTTGAAGAACTGTCAACTTAGTTCATTAGTCCACTTATTGATTGGAAAGTTTAGGGTTTGGGGTGTTTGATTTTTGTAGTTCTTCCTGTATTCTAGATATTAACCTCATCTGAAGTATAAATTTCCCCAGTCTGTATGATGTCTACATATTGGAATGTCTTTCCTATGCTTTCTTCTATCAGTTTCAGGTCTTATATTAAGGTCCTTGACCCATTTTGAATTGATTTTTGTGTAGAGTGAGAAATATGAATCTCATTCAATTCTTCTGTATGTGGATATCCAGTTTTCCCAGCATCATTTGTTAAAGAGGCTGACTTTTTTCCAATATATGTGTTTGTCACAATAGGTGACTGTAGCTGTGTGGGTTTATTCTGGATCTTCTATTCCATTTACCTACATGTCTATTTCTGTGACTGTATCATATTGGCTGACTCTAGTATATTTTATTTGAAGTGAGGTATTATGATAATCCCAATGTTACTCTTTCTGCTAGGATTACTTTGGCTTTTTAGTTTTTTTTTTCTCTTTCCATATGTTTTTTTTGTTTACTTGTTTATTTAAGACAAGGTTTATTGTAGTTTAGGTTGGTCTAGAACTCAACTATTTAAGGGAAGATGACCTTGAACGCCTGATCTTTCTGTCATACTGCTCAAGTACTAGGATATAACTCCCATAGGAAAACTTTTTTCTAGTTCTGTGTAATGTCTGTGTTCTTTTTTTTTTTTGTGTGTGTGTGTGTGTCTTTTTGAGACAAGGTCTCTCTGTAGCCCCAGCTGTCCTGCAACTCACTATGTACACCAGGCTGGCCTTGAACTAACAGAGGCCTGCCTCTGCCTCCCTAGTGCTGAGATTAAAGGCTTTTGCCACCATGCCTGGCATTCTGTGTAATCTCATTGAAATCTTAATGGGGATTGTGTTGACTCTGTAGACAGCTTTTCTTTTGGTAATATAGCCATTTTTACAATATTAATTAAGACAATCCATGAACTTGGAAGCTCTTTTCATTTTCTAGTGTTTTCTTCTGTGTCTTAAAGTTTTCATTGCTGTGGTCTTTCATCTCTTGGGTTAGATTAATTCTTAGGTATTTTAATTTTAGTTTTTGAAGCTATTGTGAGTGGAATTTTTTTCCTTATTTTTTTCTGTTAGTTTGTCATTAGTATATAGAAAAGCTACTTGTTTTTATTTATTTTGTGTCCTGCAACTTTGCTGTAAGATTTATCAGATCTAAGAGTATTCTGTGGAGTCCTTAGGACTTTTCAAGTATAGGATCGTATCACTTGAAAATAGAGATAGCTTGGCTTCTGCTTTTCCTATTTTCTTTTATTTTTGTTTCTCCTCTTGTTGCATTAGTTAAGACTTCAAGCACTGTATTGAATAAGAGTGAAGAGTGTGGGCATCCTTTCCTCCTTCCAGATTTTAGAGGAAATGCTCTGTTTTTCTGAAAACATGAACTACTTTGTAGTTTGTGTCCTTGCACCAGGGTCATGCTTGCTTGCCGCTGTGCTATTCCAGCCTTCCTGTATGCACCCCTGGTATCCACTCTTTACCTCCTGGGCCTATTTCCAGTGTTTCTCTCCAATGCTTCCCATCTCTTTATTCCCATGGCTACACTCCAGGCCATCAAACACCATACTCCTGTAAATGCCCTCTGATGTCCCAAAATCTCTCATTCTCCACCAAACCACAAAGTGATTTTTAAAAAACATAAATCGATCAGTCTTTTGATTAAAATCTTTCAACAGCTGCCACTGTCATCAATAGTCTCAAAGAGGCTCTGAGGCACTCCACAGTTTCATCTAACTTTCTTTTTCAATTTATGTTTATTTGTTATGATTTATTTTTTAGGTTTTTGAAATGGGGTCTTGAACTGACAAAACTGACTCCATTTTGTTCTGGCGGAGTTTTGCTTTACCCTGTGTTTTTTGCCCAACCATTCCCACTGCAGCCAGCCAGCCATGAAGGTCACACCTGCAGTTTCTACAATAGTAGGAAACTTACAAGTAGCCAGGCCAGCCTGACCAAAAAAAAAAAAAAAGGTCTACACCAGGCTTGTAATCTTTGTATTCAGGAGGCTGAAGCAAGAGGATCAAAGCATGTGTTTGAGGCCAGTCTGGCTTACATAGTGAGTTCCAGGTCTGCCTGGGCTACAGAGACCATGCCTCAACACCCCCAAATCCCCCCAAATAATGGGTCGATGGCTTCAGCAAATCTACACCTCACACCCCCCCTTCATGTCATCTTCCCCTCTTCCATTCCCCAAGAAAAAGGAACATTTTTGCATCATTCAGGACTTCTATTTTTTAAATTTAATTTTATTTATATTTTTATTTTATGTGTATGAATGTATTGCCTGCATGTATGTGAATGCACCCGTGTCGTGCAATGCCATGGAGGTCAGAAGAGGGCTTCAGATTCCCCTGGAACTGGAGTTAAGGACGGTTTGTAACTGCCATGTGGGTGCTGGGAATTGAACCCGGGTCCTCTGCAAGAGCAGTCAGTGCTCTTAACTACTGAGCCATCTCCCCAGTCCCCGGATTCCTATTTTTGAGCAATAGTAATGGAGTCTCCAATAATTAACAGAAAAGATACTTATCAGAAAGAAATAAAGTAGCTTTCAGAAGTTGACTTAAGTCTTCAAACAGGCAGAAGCCAAGCCAGCTACTAGGAAGCCTAGCCAGAAAAGCACAGGAAGGGTCTGGTTAGGACAGTGGTGGAGAAGGCATTGCTGTCACTGGATACTGCCTGCCTCTTGCCATGCCTGAATTATAACTTGTGTCATCTTTGTGTCATTCAGTATTCCTAGCTAGGACATCAGACTAATCGAGGCCAAGTCATGCAACAGCACCTTAACTGCCAGAGTGTGGAAGATGGAATATTTGGCTTCTGTCATCTTCTCAATCAGGAATGAGATTTTATATCTTACAGATTCACATAAAGGAACATTTTCCCACTAGGTAGGAACATTGGATATTGTGTCATCTTTGTGTCATTCAGTATTCCTAGCTAGGACATCAGACTAATCGAGGCCAAGTCATGCAACAGCACCTTAACTGCCAGAGTGTGGAAGATGGAATATTTGGCTTCTGTCATCTTCTCAATCAGGAATGAGATTTTATATCTTACAGATTCACATAAAGGAACATTTTCCCACTAGGTAGGAACATTGGATATATATAATGATATGCTATTTTTTTTTCCTGAGACTGAGTCCTATTATGAAGCTCAGGCCTGACTTGAACTCCCTATGTGGTCCAAACTGGCATCAAACTTGCAATTTTCCTACTTCAGTCTTCGGAGTACTAGGATTACTGGCAGGCATCACCATACACAAATAGTCTGTATGCTGATTGAAAAAGAAAAAGGGCCAGGCATGGTGGTGCACACCTTTCTTCCCAGCACTCAGGAGGCAGAGGCAGGCAGATAGCTGTGAGTTCAAGGCCAGCCTGGTCTACATAGTGAGTTCATGTCAGCTGGGACTACAGGGAGACCCTGTCTCAAAAAGCCAAAAAGAAAAAAAGAAAAAGAAAAAGACATATATATGGCCGGGCATGCATGGTGGTGTGTCCTGGAAAGTGTCTGTGACAGAAGGATTGCAAGTTCAAGATCAGCCTGGGCTGTAGAAAGAGACCTTTTCTCAAAACAGTAACAGTAGGGCCTGGAGAGTTGGCTTAGTGGTTTAAGAGTGATTCCTGTCCTTGCAGAGTATCTGAATTTGGTTCTCAGCACCCACATTGGGCATATAATATCCCCCCATATACATATAATTAAAAATAATAAAAATAGGGGCTGGAGAGATGGCTCAGCGGTTAAAACACTGGTTGTTCTTGCAGAAGACCCAGGTTTGAATCCCAGCACCCACATGGCAGCTAACAACTGTCTGTAATTCCAGTTCCAGGGGATCCGACAGCCTCTTCTGTTCTCCACAGGCATTGCATGACATGGGTGCACTTACCTACATGCAGGCAATATACACATACACATAAAATAAAAAAAATATTAAAAAACGAATAATAAAAATAAATCTTTTAAAAACAAAACCAGCAAAAGTCATCTATAACTTAAAAGAACGTGGAAAGGTTGAAAATAAAAGGGATGACTGAATGTCGTGGCGCACACCTTTAACCCTACCACTCAGGAGGCAGAGGCAGGTGGAGTTCTCTGAGTTCAAAATCAACCTGGTCTACAGAGTGAGTTCCAGGCTATCTGGAGCTACAGGGATACCCTGTCTCAAAAAGACCAAAAACAGGACAGGGGCTGGAGAGATGGCTCAGTGGTTAGGAGCACTGACTGCTCTCACAGAGGACCCGGGTTTGATTCCCAGCACCCTCATGGCAGCTACTAACTGTCCTTAAGTCCAGTTCCAGGGGAATCAGAAGCCCTCTTCTGACCTCTGCAGCATTGCAGGACGAGGGTGAACTCACATACATGCGGGCAATATACACATACACATTTAAAAAAAAGACCAAAAACAAAAGTAAAAAGAAAAGAAAAGGGATAGATGCTGGCTGACTCCAAATTACAAAAAAAAAAAAAAAAAAAAAAAAAAAAAAAAAAAAAAAAAAAAAAAAAGAAAGAAAAAGAAAGAAAAGAAAAGGGTACACGGGTACACAAAGGTATACTAGGCAAATATTAAATCGATTGAAGATTGGGCTGGAGAGATGGCTCTGTGGTTAAGAGGCTGCTCTTGCATAGGATCTGGATTTGGTTCCCAGCATCCATATGGCAGCTAACAGTGGTCTGTAACTATAGTTCTAGGGGATCCCATGCCCTCTTCTGGCCTCTGAGGGCATTGCACTCTTGCATTGTACTCATGCAGTGCACTTACATACATGTAGGCAAAACAATAAAATAAAAATAAATACATTTTGGGGGCTGGAGAGATGGCTCAGCGGTTAAGAACACTAGTTGTTCTTGCAGAAGACCCGGGTTTGAATCCCAGCACCCACATGGCAGCTAACAACTGTCCATAACTCCAGCCCCAGGGGATCTGACAGCCTCTTCTGACCTCCTCCAACATTGCAGGACACGGGTGCACTTACCTACATGCAGGCAATACATGCACACACATAAAGTAAAAAATAAGTAAATAAATAAATTTTTTATTTTTTATTTTTTTTGTCTTTTTGAGACAGGGTCTCCCTGTAGCCCCAGCTGTCCTGGAACTCACTATGTAGACCAGGCTGGCCTCAAACTCACAGAGATCCGCCTGCCTCTGCCTCCCGAGTGCTGGGATTAAAGGTGTGTGCCACCACGCCCGGCTATAAATAAATTTTAAAAGGGAAAAATAAGGCTGAAGACATGGTTCAGTGGTTAAGAGTGTATACTGCTCTTCCAGAGGACTTGAGTTTGATTCACACTACCCAGATCACACCACTCACAACTGTCTATAACTTCAGCTCCAAGGGATCTGACTCTTCTGGTTTCCTCAGGCACCTTGCACACATGTGCAAACACACACACACACACACACACACACACACACACACATACACATAATTAAAAAGAAAATCGCCGGGTGTGGTAGGATACGACTTTAATCCCAGTGCTCAGGAGGCAGAAGCAGGCAAATCTCTGTGCCTTTGAGGCCAGCCTGGTCTACATAGTGAGTTCCAGGCCAGCTGGGGCTACAGGAAGATCCTGTCTCAAAAAGACCAAGAAAGAAAGAAAGAAAGAAAGAAAGAAAGAAAGAAAGAAAGAAAGAGAGAAAGAAAGAAAGAGAAAGAAAGAAAGAAAGAGAGAGAGAGAGAGAGAGAGAGAAAGAAAGAAAGAAAGAAAGAAAGAAAGAAAGAGAAAGAAAATCAATGATTAAGTACTCAGCATATATTTTTACTGAAAATTTTTTTTTAACAATTTTATTTTTATTTTATATGTATGAATGTATTGTGTGTGTGTGTGTGTGTGTGTGTGTGTGTGTGTGTGTACGTGTACTTGTGTCATGTAAACTCTGTGGAGGCCAGAAAAGGGCATTGGATACCCTGGAACTGGAGTTACAGATGGTTGTTAGCCACCATGTGGATGCTGGGAATTGAACCCAGGTTCTCTGGAAGAACAGCAAGTGTTCTTAACCACCGAGCCATCTCTCTAGCCTCCAAAAACATTTTTTTTTTTTAAAAAAGACAGGGACCCATGTAGCCCAGGCTGGCTTCAAATTCAATGAGCATGAACTTTGCCCTGCCCTCTAGTTCTTTACTGAAAAATTTAAGCCTTGAAAGTCAAAGCAATAAATTTGAATTTTATCCTTTCAGATTTGGGGGAAACCACTGAAGATTTTTGATGAGACAAACACTCTGAGAACAGAGGCCATATCTTACTATATATCCCAGTGACAACAGTAACTAACTGGAAGGTGAACTGCAGGGGTGTGTCCCATCAATAACATGGCTTCAGTGTCCATGGGGAACGGTTGGCATATCTTAGGTATTTTACACACCTACATGAATGAATTAATATCTTATTTTGACTTTTTTTTTTTTTCTCGGAGCTGAGGACCGAACCCAGGGCTTTACACTTGCTAGGCAAGTGCTCTACCACTGGACTAAATCTCCAACCCCATGAATGAATTGATATCTTTTTTTTTTAAAGACAGGATCTCCATATAGCCCCAGCTGTCCTGGAACTCACTATGTAGACCAGGCTGGCCTTGAACTCACAGAGATCCGCTCCCAAGTGCTGGGACTACAGGCTTGCGCCACCATGCCCGGCATGAATTAATATCTTAATCAGTACCTGGAACATTGTGTGTACATAATACATGCTTGTTGAATGAAGAAAGGTAAATTATCAAAGTCATGCTTTTGAAGAAAACTGGCAAGATAAAATGTTTCAGAAATATATAGTAGTGGAATCGAAGGCAAAAGCAATAGGAAAGAGTTGTAGTAATCCCAACAGGAAACAAGGGCCAGGGTAACAGCAAAAGGGAGGAAAAAGTGAATGTAAAATTGTGAAATATTTGCAGCAACCTAGACTTTTTTTTTTTTTTTTTTTTTTTTTTTTTGGTCTTTTTGAGTCAGAGTCTCCCTGTAGCTCCAGCTAGCCTGGAGCTCACTATGGAGACCAGGCTGGACTTGATCTCATGAGATTTGTCTGCTTCTGCCTCCCAAGTGCTAGGATTAAAGGTGTGTACCATGCTGGGTAAGACATTTTTAAATTGTACGTGTTTGTGTGTGCCTGCATGAGCCTATGTATACCACATATACGTAGGTGCTCATGGGGGCCAGACGGCGGTGTCCCATAGCCTGGAACTGGAGTTACAAGGAGATATGAACTACCAAGTAGAATCTCTGCAAAAGCACTGAGCACTCAACCACTGAGCAATCCCTCCAGCTCTGAAACAGGAATCAAATGCACACATAGGGACTAGGAAAATAGCCTAGTGGTAGAGTACTTTCTCTAGTATATAGTGGGAAGATATTGGGAAAGAATTGTGGTGCTATGGGGCTGGAGAGATGGCTCAGAGGTTAAGAGCACTGACTGCTCTTGCAGAAGACCCGGGTTCAATTCCAGCACCCACATGGTGGCTACAAACTGTCCTTAACTCCAGTTCCAGGGGAATCTGACACCCTCTTCTGACCTCCACTCACATACATGCAAGCAATACACTCATGCACATAAATAAAAATAAATAAAAAATTGTGGTGCTTGAATTTGTAAAGCTGAGAGAAAAAATAGTATGTTGTTATACATACTTAAAAATCTTATTTTATTTTGTGTGTATGAATGTATTACCTGCACCCATGTTGTGAAGTTTGGGCAGAGGTCAGAAGATGGTGTCAGATCCCTTGGAACTAGAGTTAGGGACGGTTGTTAGCTGCTATGTGAGTGCTGGGAGTCGAAATCAGGTCCTCTGCAAGAGAGGCCAGTGCTCTTAACTGCTGAGGCATCTCTCCTGGCTCCCCCTTTAAAAATATTTATTTTATTTTATTTTTGTGTATGAGTGTATTGCCTTATGTATGTAAGTGCGACTGTGTTGTACAATGCCCGAGGAGGTCAGAAGAGGGTGTCAGATCCCTTGGAACTGGAGTAACAGATGATTACTAGCCACCATAGGAGTGCTGGGAACCGAATCTGGGTCCTCTGTAAGAGCAGCCAGTGCTCTTAACCACTGAGCCATTTCTCCAGCCCCCATTCATAGAATTCTTTATTTTAGGAATAGCAGATATTTTATGGAACTATGACAAATTCACTTTGGGGCAGATTGAACTTAAGGTATTCATGGGCCAATGAGATGGCTCAGTGGGTTAAGATGCATGCTGCCAAGCTGATAACCTGAGTTTGATCCCTGGAACCCACACAGTGAAAGGAGAGAGCTGACTTCTGCAAGTTGTCCTCTGACCCCCATAAATAAATATAATAAAAATAATTTAAAAACAAATTAAAAGTATTCACATAAATGCTCAGGAGGCACAAACTGGGCTGGAATTTAGGAGTAACCAAGAGCAAGATCTTGGAGTTGAAAGTCACCCAGAAAGGAAATCTGATATAGTCTTGAGAAGACCAACAGAGAGTTAGAGACAATGGAGTGTTTGCACTGTGAAGTGGAGTCACAGAATAGTTATAAGTGAGACACTGTGGAATGGAGGGTCATGGACTTGAGGGGAGGAATTTGAAGGAAGTTTATTTTTAACTTAAAAAAATTTTATTTATTTTTATTTTATGTGTATGCATGTATTGCCTACATGTAGGTAAGGGTACCAATGTTGTGCAATGCCCTTGGAGGACAGAAGAGGCTGTTGGATCCCCTGGAACTGGAGTTACAGACAGTTGTTAGCTGCCATGTGGGTGCTGGGATTCGAACCTGGGTCTTCTGAAAGAACAACCAGTGTTCTTAACTGCTGAGTCATCTCTCCAGCCCCAAAGGAAGTTTTTTTTTAAAAAAATATTTATTATTTTTATGTATTGCCTGCATGTAGATGAGTGCACCCATGTTGTGCAATGGCGGTGAAGGAGAGAAGAGGCTGTTGGATCTCCTGGAACTGGAGTTACACTTGTTAGCTGTCATCTGGGTGCTGAGATTCGAACCCAAGTCTTCTGCATGAACAGCCAGGGTTCTTAACCACTGAGCCATCTCTCCAGGCCCCAAAGGAAGTTTTTTTTAAATTTATTTTTATTTTATGTGTATGAGTGTTATGCCTGCATTTTTTTTGTCTTTTTGTCTTTTTGAGACAGGGTCTCCCTGTAGCCCCAGCTGTCCTGGAACTCATTATGTAGACCAGGCTGGCCTCGAACTCACAAAGATCCGCCTGCCTCTGCCTCCCAAGTGCTAGGATTAAAGGTGTGTGCCACCACGCCCTGCTCCTGCATGTATTTTAATGCACCTGTGTTGTACAATGCTAGAGGAGTACAGAAGAGGGCGTTGGGTCCCCTGGAACTGGAGTTTCAAATGGTTATTAGTCGCCATGTGGGTGCTGGGATTTGAATCCAGGTCTTCTGCAAGAACAGCCAGTGCTCTTAACTGCTGAGCCATTTCTCCAGCCCCTGAGAAGGGGGCTCATGTGCAACAGAAAGATGGACAGCCTTTGTATCTGGAAACTGGAATGCATACAGTCACTTTTGATTCTCTTTCTTGTTATCTGACCAAAACTGAACGCTTGACCCTTGAGTCAAAGATCTTCTTGTTTACTGATTCAGACTGTTAGGCTTATACCTTTCCTCTCCTTTCCTTCACAAGTAAAGTCTGTTCTTCTGGATGGGGTGGGCTTTGATGTCATTGTGGTTCTAAGTATGTCTTGAACATAATTGGCTCTTATTTTTATTTTACGGGTAGGTGTGTATTGTCTGCATGTAGGTAAGTGCACCCGTGTAGTTCACCTGTGTCGTGCAATGCTCTTGGAGGACAGAAGAGGCTGTTGGATCCCCTGGAACTGGAGTTGCAGACAGTTGTTAACTGCCATGTGGGTGCTAGGATTCGAACCTGGGTCTTCTGCAAGAACAGTCAGTGTTCTTAACTGCTGAGCCATCTCTCCAGCCCCCTGGCTCTTATTTTCTTATGCAGGGATCTAGGTTTTATAGATTCCCCCCCACCCCCTTTTTTATTTTTTTTTTTACAAAAAGTTAAGGCATGATTGCTAGGCGTGGCGGCGCAGGCCTTTAATCCCAGCACTCGGGAGGCAGAGGCAGGTGGATCTCTGTCTTTTTGAGAGAGGGTCTCCCTGTAGCCCCAGCTGTCTTGGAACTCACCATATAGACCAGGCTGGCCTTGAACTCACAGAGATCTGCCTGCCTCTGCCTCCCAAGTGCTGGGATTAAAGGCGTGTGCCACCATGCCCAGCTAAAATAATTTTTTTAATGGAAAAAAAGGCAACAAATTATTGTAGACTTAGATATTTAATTTCCTCCCCTCCTTTTTTTTGAGAACTATTAGACAAAAATAACTGTTTGTTTTTCTATTTATTATTTTTATTTTATGTGTATGAGTGTATTGCCTGCATGTGTGTAAGTGTACCCCTGTTGTACAATGCCCACGGAGCTCGGAAGAAGGCATCAGATTCCCTTGGAACTGGAGTTATGGATGGTCTGCCGCCATGTGAGCCATCTCTCCAGCCCCTCTTTTTTTCTTTTTTTTTTTAGGCAGGGTTTTACTATGTATTTTATGCTGGTTTTGAACTCACTATATACTCCAGGCAAGCCTTTGGCATCAGCCTCTGAGTGCTGGGGTTACAGTTGTGAATTGCCACACCAAGTAAAAGTAGCTTTTCTTGAAGAGTATGGTGGCTCATGTTTATAATCCCAGCACTTGGGAGGCAGAGTAGGGAGATCACTGACAATTTGAGACCTGTCTATACTATATAACAAGAACAGGGCAGTGAAGCTACAGAGTAATACCTTCTCTTTAGAAAAGTATATTTTGGGGCTGGAGAGATGGCTCAGCGGTTAAGAACATTAACTGTTCTTGCAGAAGACCGGGGTTCAAATCCCAGCACCCACATGACAGCTAACAACTGTCTGTAACTCCAGTTCCAGGGGATCCGCCAGCCTCTTCTTTCCTCCTTGGGCATTACAGGACACAGGTACACTTACCTACATGCAGGCAATACATGCATACACATAAAATAAAAATAACAAATAAAATATTTTTTTAAAAACGTAGATTTCTTGAGAGCTACACTATCAAAACTCGATTTCCAAAGAGAAGCCCTGTTCTGGAGTTGTTTTTCTTTTTGTGGCCTCCTGTTTTGTTGACACAGACAGAAGCACTGCTTAGGACTAGAGTGGGGGAAGAAGATGAGAGGTGGATTTATTGGTTAATGTTAAATTTTGTCCTGATAAAGTAAGAAACAGGAAGGCAGCATTACAATCTTCAGCAAAGTCAGTTCCACATTGACTTTCAGGAAGATCAATCAATCTTTTCTTTTCTTTTTAACATTTATTTATTTTGTATGTAAGGGGGTACACATGGAGGTGATGGGACAACTTGTGAGCTTATGGGAATTGATTCTCTCCTACCATGTGGATCCTGAGAATCCAACTCAGGTTGTCAGGCTTGGTGATACATACCTTCACCCACCTTTACCGGCCAAACCATCTTACCAAACCCTTCTTTTCCATATGTTTTCTTCCAAATCATTTCATTCTCCCTATTAGCATTCTTGGACGTGGGGGGGGGAACCCAAAAGTAAAATGATCCTGCTTTTCTTTCCTAGACACATATAAGTCTTAAGGAAGAGGTGACAGTGAAGAAACAATAATTGAAGACTTTGTATTTTGAGACAGGGTTGCACTAGGTAGCCCTGGCTGGCCTAACATCTCGATGTAGTTCAGGCTGGTCCCAAACTTGAAGCAATTCTGCTGCCTTAACCTCATGACTGCTGGTATTACAGGTGTGCATCGCCTTACCCAGAAATAATGAAAGTTTCTTACTGTATTTCCTAAAATCAAAAACAATCTCTGGCTAGGATGAGGTTCCCTGAATTTTCCTCAGAAAGAAGCTATGCCCAATACTATCTTCCACTCTCAGATGAAAGTTTCAATTTTCAAAAAAGCTCTAACAAAGCAAAGTTCTTGACTTCCCTAAGTCATTTCTCTCAGATCTCCAAGGTTATAGGAAAGTGTTATTAAACTCAGAATTTATGGAATTTTCTCCAATGAAAACATCACAAAGAAGGCAATGTGAGCAGTTACTTACCTTTAGAGAGAGCAATCAGAGGCTGGATTTGGCTTTGCCAGGGCCCTCTGCTGCTGCTCAAGAACATCTCTTGGCAGCCTCTCCTCTTTTCATCAGCCCCTTCTTAGAGAAGGAGAGTGGTTGGTGGCTCTGTCCCTTCCAACTTGCACACTGAACTCAGAAGCTTTGTGAATACTTCAACTAAAATAGGATCCAGTTTCAGACACTCTCAAAGTGAGTAAGAAAATGATCCCACTAGATTAAATTGAAGCCTAGATCAGTGAAGGAATATCTCCACAACTTTGACACAGTTGGGGCAGCCAAGATAGCATAGGATCCATGGGTGGTAGAGGATGGGTCAGTAGTCAGCCTTTGGGTCTACACAATGGGTCTCTGGATTAGCAACCTCATTTCAGAATTTGGTAAGCCCAAATTAATGAGTAAGAAACTTTGGGGGTGTTGGCATCTGGATTTTTCTTTTTCTTTTCTTTGGTCTTTTTGTGACAGGGTCTCCCTGTAGCCCCAGCTGTCCTGGAACTCACTATGTAGATCCGCCTGCCTCTGCCTCCCAAGTGCTGGGATTAAAAGCGTGTGCCACCATGCCCGGCTTGCTTTTTATTTTTAAAAAATTTAAATTTATGGGGCTGGAGAGATAACTCAGCAGTTAAGAACACTGGTTGTTCTTGCAGAAGACCGGGGATCAAATCCCAGCACCCACATGGCAGCTAACTCCAGTCCCAGAGGATCTGATAGTCTCTTCTGATCTCCGTGGGCATTGCACGACACAGATGCACTTACTTACATGCAGGCAATACACACATACACATAAAATAAAAATAAATAAAATTTTAAAAATAACATCTTAAAATTTTAAATTTATTTTATGTGTATGAATATTTTGCCTGTATGTATGTATATAAGTATATCACATACATGCAATACCTACAGAGGCCAGAAAAGGGTGTCAACAGATCCCCTAGAACAGAAGTAACAGACAGTTGTTAGCTGCTATGTGGGTGCTGGGAATTGAACCCTGGCCCTCTGCAAGAGCAGCTAGTGCTCTTAAATGCTGATCCATTTCTACAGCCCCTATTTTAAAATTTATTTTATTTTATTTTTTGTAGCACAGGCTGGCCTCAAACTCTCTATGTAGCCAAGCCTGGTCTTGAACTCCCAACTTTCCTTCCTATACCTTCTAAGTACTAGGATTACAGTCACAGGCCACCACACGTCTGAGTTTTTAATCAATTAAAAAAAATCCTAAAAAAATTCTTTCTTTCTCTCTCTCTATAATATTTTATCATTTCTTTAAAAATTTAACAATGCAGCCAGGCGTGGTGGCACATGCCTTTAATCCCAGCACTTGGGAGGCAGAGGCAGGCGGATCTCTGTGAGTTCGAGGTCAGCCTAGTCTACATAGTGAGTTCCGGGCCAGCTGAGGCTACAGAGAGACCCTGTCTCACCCCCCCCCCAAATTTTAACAATGCATTAAATGTATTTTTTCAATGTTTACAGTTATTTTGTGTGTATGAGTGTATTGCCTGCATGCATGTAAGTGTACCAGCGTCATGCAATGCCCTCAGAGATCAGAAGAGGGCATTAGAGCCCCTGGAACTGGAGTTACAGATGGTTGTCAGCCACATGTGGGTGCTAGAAACAGAAACTGGATCCTCTGCAAGAGCAGCCAGTGCTCTTAACCACTGAGCCACCTGTCCAGCCCCCATACAATGTATTTTGACAATATTCACCCAGATTCCTTCCCCTTAGTGTTCCTGGATCCACTGCTCCACCCGCTCACCTCCTACCAACTTCATGTTCTCATTTTTCTCTCTCTCTCTTTTTTTTTTTTTTTTTTTTTGAGACAGGGTCTCCCTGTAGCCCGAGCTGTCCTGGAACTGGCTATGTAGATCAGGCTGGCCTTGAACTTACAGGGATCCACCTTCCTCTGCCTAGAGTGCTGGGACTAAAGGTGTGTACCACCATGCCCAGCATTTCTCTTCCTTTTCATTATTTATTTATTGGTCTTTAAATTTTAAAAAAATTAGTCTCTCTGTAGCCCCAGCTGTCCTGGAACTCACTATGTAGACCAGGCTGGCCTTGAACTCACAGAGATCTGCCTGCCTCTGCCTCCCATGTGCTGGGATTAAAGGTGTGCGCCACCACGCCCAGCCTAAATTTAATTATTTTTATTTTATGTGTATGAGTGTATTGCATGCATGTGTAGTAAGTGCACCCATGCAATGCAAGCAGAGGTTAGAAATGGGTGTCAGATCCCCTGGAACTGGAGTTATGGATGATTGTTAGTCACCATGTGGGTGCTGGGAATCGAAATCAGGTCCTCTGCAAGAGCAGCCAGTGCTCTTAACCACTGAGCCGTCTCTCCAGCCCCTATTTATTGGTCTTTTTGAGACAGGATCTCCCTGTAGCCCCAGCTGACTTGGAACTCACTATATAGACCAGGCTGACCTCAATCTTATAGAGATCTGCCTGCCTCTGCCTCCCAAATTCTGGGATTAAAGTTGTGTACCTCCATGCCTGGTTCTTTTTGGTAACCCACTGAGTCAAAAGGATGGCCTTAAACCCATGATGCTCCTGCCTCTACCTCTTCAGCATATCCTACAGAATATTTGCTGCCACAACCATTTGTTTATTTGTTTATTTATTGTCCTGTGTGTGTGTATCTGTGTGTGTGTGTGTACATGTAGGTGTCATGGTGTGCATGTGGAAGTCAGAGAATAATTTGTAGAAGTTGATTTTCTCCTTCTACCCACATGGGTAGCTCTAGAGATCAAACTCTGGTTATCAGAATTGGGGAAAAGCACTTTTATCCACTGAGTCATCTTACTAGCCTTTGTTTTTTGTTTTGAGGTAGTGTCTCATGTGTCCTAGGCTAGCTTGGAAAGCACTCTGCCAACTGAATTACATAGAAGTATTTGGTTCATTCAAAACACGACTAGAAGCCAGGCGTAGTGTCACAAGCCTTTAATCCCAGCACTCAGGAGGCAGAGGCAGGCAGATCTCTGTGAGTTCAAGGCCAGCCTGGTCTACATATTGAGTTCCAGGACAGCTGGGGCTACAGGGAGACCCTGTCTCAAAAAGACAAAAAAATAAAAATAAATAAATAACCCACCACAACACACCAAATACTTCTAGATACAGGGATGACCCAGTAAAGTATTTGCTGTTCAAACATGAAGACCTGAGTTTGACCCCAGCACCTACACAAAAGCCAGGCATGAGATCGACTCCACCCACACATGGAAGTCCACTCCCCACAGACATGTATATGCATACATGCACACACAATCACACACTAAAAATATAAATAACACTTTTGGGAGCTAGAGAGATGGTTCAAGGGCTAAGAGCATGTACTGCTGTTCCAGAGAACCTGAGTTCAGTTCCTAGAACCCACATCTGGTGACTCAATCACTTGTAACTCCAGATCCAAGGGATTTGACTCTTCTGGTTTGGGGGACACCTGTACTCATGTACACACATACCCCATAATTAAAAATGAAGTAAATATTAAAAAAACACTTCTAGAAGGTGGCAGATAGAGGAGACATGAGGATTAGATGTTCAAGATAATCCTATATAGGGAGTTGAAGGCCAGACTGGGATATACGAGACCCACTTTCAAAAGATCACCCCCATGTTTCTAAGTTCATAGAATGCTTGCTTAGCATGCATTCAGCTTTGGGTTTGATTCTCTAGCTCTAAATAAATTGGCTTGGTGTCATACACCTTTAATCCCATGAATTGGGAGGCACAGGCAAGAAGATCAGAAATTTAAGATCATCTTTGGCTATAAAGCCAGTTTGAGTCCAACATGGGTTACATGAGACCCTGTCTTAAAACAAAAACAGAAACAAAATTCAACCATCACAACAAAACCTATACTTCTATAGGATATCCACGTGTGAGTGTACATTCATAGATATATAAATATCAGGGAAGAGAAATAATCAGGACTTCAAGTTGAAGAGATTAGGTGGCTTATTTTATAATATGTTTTACTAATGTATATAATATTTTTTTAAGATTTATTTTAGCTGAGTATGGTGGTTCATGCCTTTAAGCCCAGCACTCAGGAGACAGAGGCAGGTGGATCTCTATGAGATCAAGTCCTCCTGGTCTATATAGCGAGTTCCAGGCCAGTTATGACTACAGGGAGACCTTGTCTAGAAAAGAAAGAAAGAAAAAGATTTATTTTGAATTACGTGTATATGTATGTGTATGGCTATATATGCACATGAGTGCAGTTGCTACAGATGACAGAAGAGGGTCTCTGATCCCCTGAAGTTGGAGTTACAGACAGTTGTGTAATACTTACTGAATGCCTATTATATGTCAATCACTGATTATATGTCAATCACTGTGGTAGGTGCAAAGAGTGAAGAATAAGGCATAGTTCTGGTTTTCAAACATTCATTTTCCTAAAATAATAAACAGCAATTACAGGAGGTTTACAGAGTCAGGTATGGTGTTGCACACTGGTAATCTTAATATTTAGGAGACAGAGGCAGGGAGATGTCTGCAAGTTCCAGACATCCTGATCTGGTCTTACACAGTAAGTTTAGGCCAGCTAGAACCACAAAATAATTTCTTGTTCAAAGGGAAAAAATAGCCAAAAACTAACCAACCAACCAACCAACCAACCAACCAACCAAACAAACAAACAAACCAACCAACCAAAAACCCAGGCATGGTGGCACATGTCTGTAACCCTAGCACTTGGGAGGTGGAGGTAGGATGCTGAGGAGTTCAAGGCAAATTTCAACCACATAGAGAATTTGAGTTCAAACTGGGTTACATGAGATCCTATATGAAAACAAAACAAAACAATAAGTAAATAAATAAATGTCCCAAACCAAAACAAATTGACCCTGCCTGGGGATGAAGCTGAGTGACAGAATGCTTCCCTTGAATGTGTAAGGCCCTTAGTTCAATACTTGGCCCCTAAAAGAAAAAGAAAAAACTTACTAGGGCTGGAGAGATAGCTCAGTGGTTAAAAGTACTTGCTGCTCTTGCAGAGGACTCACAATTGATTCCCAGCACCTACCTATGTGGAAGCATACAACTGTCCAAAACTTGACTTTCAGGGGATCCAACACTCATCTGACCTCCTTGGGCACCAGGCACGCATGTGGTGCATATATACACAAGAAAAAAACCAAAACTCAAATACATAAAATAAAAATAAATAAATTCTTGGGGCTGGAGAGATGGCCCAGTGGTTAAGAGCACTGACTGCTCTTGCACAGACCTGGGTTCGATTTCCAGCACCCGCATGATGGCTAACAACTGTAACTCCAGTTCTGGGGGAATCTGATACCTTCTGACCTCTGCAGGCATGCACAACATGGGTGCACTTATATACATACAGGCAATACACTCATATACATAAAATTAAAAAAATATTTAAAAAAATTCTTACAAAAGAAAAAGATTTACTAAAATGGTTAACAGAACTTGTAGCAGCTTAAAAATGAGTACTAATAATTTTAACTGAATTAATAACTAATATTATAAGCTGAAAACATTAGATCAAGTTTCACAGTCAACTGCTTTTCATCTCTTTTGTTGCTTTTCAAAATTTTTAATTCAGTCTTTGACAACTTCATATTTATTTATTTATTTATTTATTTATTTATTTATTTATTTATTTGAGACAGGGTCTCTGTAGCCCCAGTTGGCTATGTAGGTCAGGCTGGCCTCAATCTCACAGAGACCTTGCTGTCTCTACTTCCCTCTGCTGGGACTAAAGGCATGCACCACCACACTAGGCACATAATGTACTTTGATCATATTCATCCTCCTTTCCCCTCTCTTATCCCACTCCCTTTGTAACCCTTCGTTTTCCTAACCCATCCACTTCCTACTCTTTTTTTTTTTTTTTTTAGGTTTTTTTGAGACATAGTAGCCTAGGTTGGGTTTGAACTTTATGTAATTGAGATTGGCCTTGAACTCCTGAACCTCCTCCCTCCACCTCCCAAACCTGGGTTTACAGGCATGTACAGCACCTTGTTTATAATCAACTAATTTCCTAATTTTTATCTCTACTAAAACTAGAAAACCTGAGTTTACAATATTCATTTGGTATGGCAAGGAGAGGTTTATGGCTACCAGATGACTGTGACTAGTTAGAGCTAGCATGGTTATACACTCAGACTGTTTCTAACTGAAGATAGCTCTCAGGAGTAAGATTCTAAGTGGGGGGCTAGAGAGATGACCCAGTTGGTTAGAGCAGCTAGTGCTTTTGCAGAGGACCCAGGTTTGATTCCCAGAACCCACATGGTGGCTGTCTGTATCTCCAGTTCTAGGGGATCCAATGTACTACACAGGTACACTTACACACACACACACACACACACACACACACACACAGGCAATACATTCATACATGTAAAATAAAAATAATAGCTGGGCGTGGTGGTGCATGCCTTTAGTCCCAGCACTTGGGAGGCAGAGGCAGGCGGATCTCTATGAGTTCAAGGCCAGTCTGGTCTACATAGAGAGTTCCAGGACAGCTGGGGCTATAGGGAGACCCTGTCTCAAAAAACAAACAAACAAACAAACAAACAAAAAATAATATATAAAATATTAAAAAAATATTCTAAGTGGAAGAACGTGGAGTAACCTCAAAAGTTGAATTCTTCAGCTTGAGAGAGAGAGCAGTAGCTGGATTCAATTGCATTAATTGCCTTCAGCTCTGGAAAGCATTTCCCACTGTGTTGCAATACTTGGACATGGTTTAGAATATATTCAGTAATGTGTTAGTAATTTTTTTCTCTTGAAGTATGAAAATTATCATGTGTTGGGAAATAATAAACTCTTGGTGGTTAAGGCATTTGCATCATAGTCTAGTTTTCTTACAAAATCTTTTTTTTTTCTTCTTTTTTGAGGCAGGGTTTCCCTGTAGCCCCAGCTGGCCTAAAACTGGCTTAGCAGTTTCAAGAGTACTTGCTGTTCTTCCAAAGGTCCTGAGTTCAGTTCCCAGCACCCATGTTACACAGCTCAGAGCTGCCTATAACTTTAGCTTTAAGGAATCCAATGCTTTCCTCTGGGCTCTGGGAATTCAGGCACACATGGCAGACACACGTACACTTAAAAAACAAAAAAGCATGGCTTTGAGATCTGCCATCTGTGGTAGAACTGCCACCATGTAGATTTTCCTCTACATCTTTTCTTATGGGTTGAATCTTCTGATACAGCAGAAAATGTAGTTTTACCCTGAGAAGAGGATTGTTCTTCCTGATCAGCACAGAATGATCCTTTTTTTTTTTTCCTTTTTTTTTGGTCTTATTGAGACAGGGTCTCCATGTAGCCCCAGCTGGAACTCAGTATGTAGACCACACTGGCCTTGAACTCACAGAGCTCCACCTGCCTCTGCCTCCTGAGTTCTGGGATCAAAGGGGTGCCCCACCATGCCCAGCTTCTTTCATTCTTTTGTGCTGCAGTCTTAACCTAGTGTCTGGTGCATGTTAAGCCACTTTTTATCTTTCCTTGAGACTTCACTGTGTTACCAAGAAAAGGAAGTCTTCAATTACTCCCAAGAAGATTAAGCATCCCAGAAAGAAAGTTAAGCTGGCTGTCCTGAAATACTATGAGATGAATAAGAATGACAAAATTAGTTACCTTTGTTGGGAGTGTCCTTTAGATGAATGTGGAGCTGGAGTTTTTAGGGTCAGCTACTTTGCCAGACATTATTATGTCAAATGTAGTCTGATCTATTGCTTCAACAAACCAGAAGACAAGTAATTATGTATGGGTCAATTAAAAAGATTCACTAGAGGCTGGGGAGATGGCTCAGTGGGTAAAGTGCCTGTCATGCAAGCATTAGGATCTGAATTTAGACCCCCAACACCACACAAAAGCAAGACATGGCTGTACTTGCCTATAATCCAAGCACTGGAGAGGCAGAGACAGAAAGGTCCCTGGAGGTCACTGGCAGCCAGCCTAGCCAATCAGTGAATTCCAGCCTAACTGAGAGACCCGGTCTCAAAAAATATTTGAGGGACTTTGAGATTGCTCGGCAAAGGTAAAGGCACTTGCTTCCAAGCCTGACAACTGGAGTTTGATCCCTAGGATCCACATGGTGGAAGGAGAGAACAGATTTCCACAAGCTATCCTCTGATCCCCATACATATTTTGTGGCACACACATCCCCCTAAACAAATAAATAAATGTAACAGAAAAAAAAAATAAGATTGAGAATCATAGAAGAAGACACCTGATGTTAGCTTCTGGCCTCCATATTACATGTGCATATGCATCCACATGAACACACACACACACACACACACACACACACACACACAAATTAGGGAGATTGTTTAGTGGATAAAATGTTTGCCTTACAGGAGTGAGGACCAGAGTTTGGAGCCCCAGCACCCATATAAAGGAGTATCTAGTGACCTGCCTGCAATCCCAGCACTCAGATGTTGGAGGCAGGGAATCCACAGGATAAGCTGGCTAGCCAGACCAGCAGAATCTGCCAGCTCCAGATTCAGTGAACATTACCTTAGAAAATAAAGTAGATAACTTGACATGATAGGCCTTAATACAAATGACAAAATGTATAATTCCAGTGTGTGTGTGTTGGGGGGGCTATGGGCAGGTGCCATGGGGAAGGGGGTATAAAGATGATTAAGATGTTCTGTATAAAATACACACTCAATGAAAATTAAAAATTAAAAAAAAAGAAAGTGGAAGCTGGGTGTGGTGGCGCACGCATTTAATCCCAGCACTCGGGAAGCAGAGGCAGGTGGATCTCTGTGAGTTCAAGGCCAGCCTGGTCTACATAGTGATTTTGAGGACAGCTGGGGCTACAGGGAGACCTTGTCTCAAAAAGACCAAAAAAAAAAAAGAAAGTGGAAAAGGATCATGACTGCACACCCACAAACACATGGGAGCACAGATATATATGTATGTATGTATGCATAGCACACATTTAAACACACACAAATGTAATATTTTTATCATAGAGAGATCTTTTACTTTTTCCATTATTGTAAAAATTACCACAGTTCCCAGCACCCCATAAACTGTGTGTGGTGACATTCTCTTAAAGCTTGGAACATAGAGGCAGGAGGGCCAGTTCAAAGTCAGTGTACATGCAGAGGTCAGATTACAATTTGTGGGAATGATTCTCTCCTTTCTCTAAGTGGATCCCAGGAATGGAACTCTGGTGGTCAAGCTTAGCAGCAGGCATTTTTACCTACTGAGCTATCTCTATGCTCCTCACCTTTTTTTTTTTTGAGACAGGGTTTCATGTAGTCTAGGTTAGCCTGAACCTCCATATGTATCCAAGTTATACCTTAAACTCCTGCAATTAAAACAAGCCTGTACACCAGGCCAGGTTGTTCTAAGTTGAATCAAAATTAGAAGAAATATTTATTGTAAGAACAATGTCCTTCTGTATCTGAAACTGTAATTTCATTACTTTGATCCCAAAATATCTTTTTCAGGGGTGGAGAGATGGCTCAACAATTGAGTGTATTTACTGATCTTTTAGAGGTTCTGAATTTGGATCTGGGCACCTGTAACTCCAGATCCAGGGGATCCAATGTCTCTGGTCTCTGAAGGCACCTGCACTCAGGTATACATATCCACATGTAGACACACATATTTAAAAACGTGATCAAGATAAATCTTTAAAAATATACTTCTCAGGGCTAGAGAGGATGGTTCAATGGTTATGAGCACTTGCTGTTCTTGTTTTGTTTTGAGTCAGGGTTTCCCTGTAGTCCCAGTTGAACTTGAACTGTTTATGTAGACCAGGATAGCCTCAACCTCACAGAGATCCTCCTGCCTCTGTGTCCTGAATGCTGGGATTAAAGGTGTGTACCACCATGTTGGCATTTTTTTTTTTTTGTACTTGCTTTTACAGAGGATCCAGGTTTGGTTCCTAGTACCCACATGGTGGCTCATGACTGCCTGTAACTCCAGTTCTAGGAGACCCAGTACCTTCTTCTGGCCTCTAAGGGTGCTAGGCACTCATGTGGTATACACAGATACAGCAAAATACACATATAAAAAAGTCTTTTAAGAATATATTTTCAGACTGCATTCATAGTTCACTGTGTGTGTGTGCACACGCGTGTGTGCGTGCGTGTAATTTTTTTTAAAAAACAGGGCCTCATGTAACTCAGGAGAGCCTTGAACTCCTGATCCTCTTGCCTTCACCTTCCAAACGTTAGGATTACAGGTGTATGCCACCACACCTAGCTTAGGACATACTATTATTTTTTGTTTGTGAAGTGTCCTTTGCTTAATGACTTTGCTACTATTTCCTCACCTGTAAAATGGAAATGATAGAATCTAACTCACTGTGTTGTGTATACACATAGTGTCCACCCTGGAATGCCCAGTGCTTCCTATTAATAGACAATAAATCTGTGCGGTCATCACCTCAATGCTTTATTAAAAACCTGTCACTTTGGCCCTATCATCAACAAGAGGATACTCCACTCTTTCAGGGGCAGAGTTTCGTTTTGTAGTCTAGGCTGGACTCCGCCTCCTGAGTGATGTAATACCTGCCTTAAAGTATCTTCTTCATCCATTTGTTTCAGTTTTGGCTGTAGATATTTCCCTTAGCAGATGATGATACTCTCCAAGATTCTTTTATCCTACCAGGCTCAGAGGTGGATTTCAAAAATAAGTTATCGTACTTTCTTTTAGTAGGAACAAAGGTCCTCTTAGAGAAAAAAGTCTAGAAAGGTGCAGGTGACGTCTTAGAGGCTTTATAAAACAAAACGTCTACGCGGAGCACATACGGACGAACCCACTAGCAAACGAAACTTTTTAGTAAAATATTCATTTTCATTGCTTTTCCCTGACGTCACTAGGTCATGGATCTCTGACGCCAAGAAGGCGGGACTAGGGAGACAGCTGGTTTTCTTCCGCGCCCTTCCCGTCAGGGGACTAGCTGGCATAGTGGCTAGCCCTGCCCGCTGGTCGACTTGGCATTTCCATTGGTCAGTTTTCCCAAGGAGGCTGACCCCAGGGTGACTCCGCCCATTATATAGGCGTGGCCTTCCCCCTCTGAGGCTGGGAAGGGGGGGGGGTTGCACGTCCGCCATCTTGGATTCTGGGGTAGCGGTGGTGGCTGTAGGGTGCCGCTTCTGGGGAGTGGCTCTTCCCTCCCCCTCCCCCAGCTCGGTGGTGGCGGAGGCGGCCCCTCCCACTGGGGGGAGGCGCGGCAACGGTGGCATCTGGACCATGGCGGCGACTACTGCCAACCCGGGTGAGGAGACAGAGGGGCTGAAGGGGCTGACAAGTGAGAGAGCTAGGGCTGAGCAGCCGGGGGCCGGGGGCGGTGGGGGAGGGGAGTGGCTTAGGGGAGGTGCCCTGCTGCAGCCGGGGAGACCTGCTGGACCCCGGCCCTGGGGTTGGTGAGGGACGTGCGGGGGCTCCCTGCCCCGGGCTGTATTGGAGCCTCAGCGGCTCTGGGCCGGGCCGCCTCCCCTTGGCCGGTGCGTTCCGAAGAGTGTGATGTGGTCTTTTAACCCGCTGCCAGCTGACGGCTCCTGATGCCGGAGCTTGCAGGCACGGTGGCTTAGTTGACTTGCTGGGTGAGCTCATCCACGTGGGACCACGTCGCTGTTTTGCTGAGGTCTTGCTTACATTTTGATGGAGAATTCAGTTTTTTGAGCATCTACTCAGGTTCTTCTAGGTTGTACCTTTCTCCCCACCCCGCCCCCTTTGACTATACTTTGAAACTTGGTGTTTAGGTTTTCAGCCTGTAGTTAGTGTCCAGCTTCTGAGATCGGAGGTTTGTGCAATGATTGTAGTTCAGGACAGGTCTTTGGTCCAGAACTACAGGTTTAGATCTTGTTAGGCCTAGGTCGAGGCAGTTCTGTTCTTTCAGAAAAGTTTAGTTCCAGGCCATTTGTTTGGATACCCTCGTATTTTTTCTTTTTCTTCTTTTTCTGAGACAGAGGCTCACTCTCTAGCTCAAGTTGGCCCTTGCACTCCCAAAGTCTGCTGCCTGAGCAACTACTGATATTACCAGGCATGACCCATTTTCCGACTTTCCAGTCCTTTTTCTCCTATAAATATCCTTACTTCTTCCTAGAAAATACTGCATTTTAGTGGGCCTAGTTTATCTTGCCATGGTCTTAGAAAATAAAATCCACCCTTTCCTCGAAAGTATTTTTCATAAATAGCCTATTAGAAAGAAGGGCTTGGAGCTGTCTGTGTGGGTGGTGGTAGTACCAGCTGCCCTCATATTGAAATTGAAGTTTACTTAGTTCTTGTCAGTGAAAGCAGTATTGTATTGCAATATCCAGGTTTTGATATTCTAGCTGAATCACTATGAAATTTACTGTCTTTCCATTATTTCTGGGAACATGGTTAACTATTTAACCACATGGTTAATTTGTCTTATGCCAGTATCCTTTTTTTAATCTTAAAAAAATTTTAATGAAAGGGAGATGAAATCAATTACCAGAATTCTCTTGGAGGAATTACCGAATTATAGACTAAAACTGTACAACTGGGAAAAATGCAGTTAGGGAAAAACCTAACCTTATAGTAAAATAACCCTTGTCTGCTTTAGAGAGTAAATAAGATTTCAAACTGATCGCCCATTGCAAGATTCTTATATAACTTCAGATTGCGAAGTATTTCTCTTATTAAGAACTGCCATGGTGCTGGGCATGGTGGTGCACACCTGCAATCCCAGCACTTGTCTCAAAAAAAGAAGTGCCATGGAAGAAAGAAAATAAAAAGTGCCATGAGTATACAAGTTTTAGTGTGCCAGCTTTTTTTCCAGCTGTGTGGGTGGAGCCACTTTATTTTGTTCTGTTTTTAAACAATGGTTCTCAGAATGATAGTCTCTTGGCCAGATTTTCATTTCCTGATCAATATTAGCTTAAATCTCCAAGTAGGAATTAAAAACAATTTTTTAAAAAATTTATTTTTATTTTATTTATTTTTTTGGTCTCTTTGAAACAGGTCTCCCTGTAGCCCCAGCTGTCCTGGAACTCACTATGTAGACCAGGCTGGCCTCGAACTCACAGAGATCCATCTGCCTCTGACTCCCAAGTGCTGGGATTAAAGGTGTGCACCACCATGTGTGGCAAATTTATTTTTATTTTTGAGACAGGATCTCATTTTGTAGCACTGGCTGCCCTGGAGCTTTCTGTGTAGATCACGCTGGCCTTAAACTTGTAAATGATCTTTTTGTCTTTTGAGTGCTAGGATTACAGGTATGTACTACTACACCCCATTAGAAAAAAAATAAGGTGCAGAATCTTTGTTAATGAAATAGTCCATTTTGTTTACTGTCATTCGGTCGCTTCGTTCTGCAGTTTTCAGATTACATGTTTTTTTTTTTGGAGATAGGGTCTCCCTGAGGCAGGATATAAAGACAGGGAAAATTATGGGGACATGGGAAAGGAAATGAGTCTCACATTTTGCAGTTTGGTTAAGACAGCTGAAGATCAAGAATTACAACATTTACTTAAAGCCTTTCTCCTTTCTCAACTGTAAACCTGCAATTTTCTAAGAATCTCACCAGAAACTCCATTTACAATAAAAAGACATGTTGTAAGCCTCTTGTGTAACCCTCCTGTCTTCTGGTTTAGTTTTATCTGATTGTAATCCCACCCAAGGCACCTCAAGAATCACCTTATAACATCACTTATGAAAAAGGCGTGGGAAGGGTGGGTTCTTTGCAAACCTTTGAGATGTAATTTGAGAGCCATCAAAATGGCATACATGTCTACTGCTGACATTTAATTGAAATTCTCCTTTGATGTATCAGCCCATTCCCATGCTCCAGTTTGTCTTATCTTTCCTGAGTACCTTTTCTTTCTTTCTTTCTTTCTTTCTTTCTTTCTTTCTTTCTTTCTTTCTTTCTTTCTTTCTTTCTTTCTTTCTTTCTTTTCTTCTTTTTTTTAACCTCTGTACTTAAAAATATCTTTTAATAAATTTAACTATGCTCCTTACTGGCTTGCCCTGAAATTCTCTGTGAGGAAGCCAGGCATCTTTGGTTTGCCCAAGTGAAGGTCTCTAGTGAAAGAGAAACTCTTCAGGATGCTACAGCATGGAATCTAATCTTTGCCCTGCTGGAGCTGACATCCCTATATAGTCAAGGCTGGCCTGGAACTACAAATCCTCCAGTCTCAGCTTCTGGAGTGCTGGGATTACAGGTATGCATCACCCAACCACCACACCCAGTGGATCTCTGTCTCTATCTCTGTCTCTCTCTCTCTCCCCTCTCTTCTCTCTCTCTTCTCTCTCCTCTCTTGTGGTACTGGGGCTACATTCCCAAGATTTCTTTTTTTTTTTTTTTAATGTTGGAAATTCTTCCATCTCTTCTAATTTACTGATCCCATATTCAATACTGCATGATACTTAAGTCAGAAAATGTTTTTCTTCATTTTTCCCTTCACCCTTTTATACCAAATAGAGGATGTGTTCTGGACTTTTTTAATGGCCTGTTGAATTTTGGAAAATGGGAGGGACATTGGATGGAAATGTACTGTGCTCAGTGAAAAAGTAAATGGTTTTCTTGTCAGAATTCCTTGCTGTGCATTGTCAGTCCCTCTTTTTTTCCCCCTCTGAGACCAGGCTGGCCTTGAACTTGCCTCTGCTCCTTCATACTGAGATAGATTTCCACCACTGTGCCCAGCCATTGTTACATTATCATGCTTGCTTTCTTTTCATTAATTTTAGGACATCATCCCTGTTTCTTTGAATTTTTTCTAATCTGTTTTTACTAAAGTGAATTCTGTGTTTCTGTGCAATTCTTATCTTGTCGTTATGTCTGCAAAATTAAAAAAAATATTTATTGTTTATATATATGCATGAGGGTGGGCATGTGCATATACCAGGGTGTGCATGTGGAGGTCAGAGGACAGCTTTAGAGAGCTGATTATCTTCCTCACATGTCTATAATCCCAGCAGTATTTGGAAGGCTGAAGCAGGAGGATTGCTAGAAGTTGAGGCCAACTCCCTTCCCCCAGTAGCTTTTCTCTAAGTTTCACTTAAGTTAATATTTCAGGTTGATGACAATGTTTGAACACCTTAATTTGTCAAATTTAAAAGACTTCTGTGTGTGCCTGTGAGATGGCTCAGTGGGTTAAGGCACTTGGTACCAAGTCTGCCAACCTGAGTTGAATCCCTGGGATCTATATCATGGTGGAAGGAGAGGACCAACTCCTGCAAGTTGTCTTCTGACCTCCACACACATGTATTTTTTTTTTTTTTTTTTTTTTTTTTTTTTTTTGGTCTTTTTGAGACAGGGTCTCCCTGTAGCCCCAGCTGTCTTGGAATTTACTATGTAGACCAGGCTGGCCTTGAACTCACAGAGATCGGCCTGCCTCGGCCTCCCAAGTGCTAGGATTAAAGGCGTGTGCCACCACGCCTGGCACACCTTTTTTTGAGACAGTGTCTCATGTAGTCCAGGCTGATCTTGAACTTTGCTGTGTAGCTGAGAGTGACCATGAGTTCTCCTGATCCTCCTGCCTCTACCTTTCAGGTGCTAGGATTATAGGTGTGCAGTACCACATGAGGTTAGGAAAAAAAAATTTTTTTTTATATTTATTGTTTATTTGTGTGTGAGGAGGCTGGGGAAGCATGTATGGCCATGAGTGGACAACTTGGGGGAGTCAGTGCTCGTCTTTCACCACGTTGGGCTCAGGCATTGAACTCAGGTCTTCAGGCCTTTGGGCAAGTGCTTTTACCTGGTGAGCTGTTTTGCCAGCCCAAGAAAAAAATTTTTTTTGGTCTTTTTGAGACAGGGTCCCCTTGTGGCCCCAGCTGGCCTGGAACTCACTATCTAGACCAGGCAGGCCTTGAACTCACAGAGATCCGCCTGTCTCTGCCTCCTAAATTTTGGGACTACAAGGCGTGTGCCACCACACCCAGCAAGAAAATAATTTTTTTTAACATAATTTTCATCCATATAAATTAGTAGCATTAAAAGTGCTAATTAACAATTTTTAATTTTATTTTATGTATATGAGTGTTTTGCCTACATATAATTGTACCACATACATGCAGTGCCCTAGGAAGCCAGAGGAGGGCATAGGGTCCCTTGGAACTAGAGTTAAAACATGAGTGTTAGCTGCCATTTGGGTGCTGGGAATTGAACCCAGGTCTTCTGCTAGAGCAGACAGTGCTCTTAACAGCTGAGCTGTCTCTTCAGTCCTTCAATTAACAATTGTTTTACTTAGTACCTTTATTTACCTTTTTCAGACATAGGAAACTAGAAATTCAGGCAGTATGAAATTAAAATGTCAAGATAATCTTTTGTTGTTGTTACTGTACTGAGAATTGAAGTCAGGGCCTTGTGGTAGGCAAGTGCTCTACCACTGAGCTACATCCCCAGACCTTTAAAAAATTAAGTTAAATTGCCAGGCGTGGTGGCGTACACCTTTAATCCCAGCACTTGGGAGGCAGAGGCAGGTGGATCTTTGTGAGTTCGAGGCCAGACTGGTCTACATAATGAGTTCCAGGACAGTTGGGGCTACAAGGAGACTCTGTCTCAAAAAAGACAAAAAACAAATTAAATTGATGATTTTTGGGGGGGGGCACAGGGTCTCATACTGTAGCCCAGGCTAACCTGGAACTCAATATAATATGTAGCCCAGGCTGACCCGGAACACATATAATTTGTAGCCCAGGCTGGCCTGGAACTTGTGGTGATCTTTCTGCCTGTTTTTAGGTGCTAGGTTTACAGGTGTAAACCACTATGCCATGCTCCCTTTTTATTTATTCATGTATTTTGTGTGTGTATGGGCGAGTGTGTTTCTGTGGGTGCACTTGTGTGTGCTCATGTATGTGTGTCCATGTGGAGATCAAAGATTAATTTTGAGTATCCTTTCTTAGGTGCAGCCCATTCTTTGTGTGTGTGTGTGTGTGAGAGAGAGAGAGAGAGAGAGGAGAGAGAGAAGGGGAGAGGGGAAGGGGGAGAGATACATGTGTAGTGTATGTACAGGTGTGGGTATGTGAGCTTGTGTGTGTTCCCATGCAGAGGCCAGAGGAGGGTGTTGCATGTCCTTCTCCATCACTCTCTGCCATATTCCTTTGAGGCAAGATCTCTCCCTGAATATGGAGCTTGTGTTTTTTGGCTAGGCTAGCAGGCAGCAATCCCAGCAATCTTCCTGTCTCTGATCCTCACAGTGCTGGGGTTACTGGTGGTTGCAAGACCATGTCTGATTTGCTATGTGGCATCCAAACTAAGGTCACCAAGGATGTGCAGCAAATGCTTTTACCACTGAGCCATCTCTCCGTCTCCTACCTTGTTTTTTGAGACACAGTAATTGGCCTGGAGCTTGCCAAGTAGGCTAGGTGACCCATCAGTGAACGCAAAGGATCTTCTTGTCTCTGCCTTCCTAGTGCTGGGATTATAAGCGATCACCACCATGCCTGACCTTTTTATGTGGACTCTGGGGATTGAACTCAGGTCTTCATGGGATGGCAGCACTTTACTGACTAAGCTATCTCCCTAGGCCTTTAAAACATTTAATTTTATGTTTTTGAGACAGGGTCTCAGGTTCCTGACTAGCCTGTAACTCTCTGTAGCTGAAGCTAACATTGAATTTCTCATCTTGCAGCTTCTACCTCCCAAGTGCAGGGATTGTAAGTGTGTACCACCATATTTGTTTTTATGTGGTGGTGGGAACAAACTCAGGGACTCTTGCAGGCTAAGCAAGTCCCCCATACCAACTTAATTACATCCCATTCCTTCCCTTTAATTAATTAAAAAAATTATTATTTTATGTGTGAGTGTATTGCCTTCATGTAAGTGCACCACATGTGTGCAGTAGCCACAGATTTCAGAAGAGGATGTCTGATCCCCTGGAACCAGAATTAAAGATGATTATTAGCTGCCATGTAGGTGCTGGGATCTGAACCTGTGTCCTCTGCAAGAGTAGCCAGTGCTGTTAACCACTGAGCCATCTCTCTGGCCTGATTTATTTTATTTTTAAGTGTGTGTGTGTCTGTGTGTCTGTGTCTCCATGTATCCATGTATGGATATGTGCACATAAGTGCAGGTACCCTCAGAGGCCAGAAGAGAGAATCAGTTCCTCAGGAGCTGGAATTTATAGGTGGTTGTGAGCTTTAAAAAAGATACTTTACCCTTAGTCCCAGCACTTGGGAGGCAGAAGCAGGTGGATCTCTGTGAGTTCGAGGCTAGCCTGGTCTGGTCTACATAATGAGTTCCAGGCCTGATGGGGCTACAGGGAAACCCTGTCTCAAAAACAAACAAACAAATAAACAAACAAAAAAAACAATAAAAAACCTTTAATGCTGGGCATGGTGGTACATACCTTTAATCCCAGAACTCAGGATGTAGAGGCAGGAAAATCTCTTGAGTTCAAGGCCAGCCTAGTCTACATAGTGAGTTAGGCCAGCTGGGGCTACAGGGAGACCCTGTCTCAAACATACATACTTAAAAAAAAAATATGTTCTTTGACATGTGGGGGCACAGGCCTTTAGTCCCAGTATTCCGGAGGCAGAGGCAGGCCGATCTGTGTGAGATAGAGGCCAGCCTAGTCTACATAGGGAGTTCTAAACCAGCTAGGGCTATAGGGAAACTGTTTCAAAGTGACCAAAAACGAATAACATAAAAATTAAAAAAAAAATAGTTCTGGGGCTGTGGAGATGGCTCAGTAGTTGTTAAGAGCCTGTATTGCTCTTGCAGAAGACCCAAGTTTGGTTCCCAGCATCCATGTCAGGCAGCTCACAACTGCCTGTGACTTCAGCTCCAAGGGATCCAACACACCCTTCTGGCCTCCACACATGGTTGCTTGCACTACCACACCCATGTACATGTGCATGCACACGTGTGTGTGTGAACACACACACAAATTATATTCTAGCTGAGTGTGTGGTTCATGCCTATAATGTTAGTTACTTCTAACTAATCAGGAAGGTGAGGTAGGAGGATTGCTGTGAGTTCAAGGCAGTCTTGGCTATATAGTATAATTTCAGGTCAGCCTGGGCTACATAGAATGAGACCCCCCCCAATCTCAAAAACAAATAAACCAAATAACAACAATAACAAAATTATACTCTATTGTAGAAACTTTTAAAAAAAGTAATGATGTAATACTACCTGACATGGAGACACCATGACCTGGAAGGTGGTTTTCCCAGGGCGAAGCTGATCCACTGCACTTGTGATGCGCTGATCCTTGTGATTTCCCCAAATGCAGGAAACCCCACTGCATAATTTGTGGTAGTGGGGGACTGCATTCATGCTTCCCCCTATTAAAAAAAGAAGCAGTGAACTGTTAAAAGTACAATAAACTCTTTGTTTTGTTTTTGAGGAAGGTGTCATATAGCCCAGGCTAACCCAGAACTCTCTTTATAGACTAGGTTGGCCTAGGACTCACAGATATCACCTGCCTCTGCTTCCTAAGTGCTGGAGTGAAAGGCATGTGCTACCATGCTTGGCGGTAGCTTGTTTTTTGGCTTTGAAGTCTTCTCTCCTCATTCAAATAGTTCATCAAGGAATGAGAATACTATGTTGAACTGGTCATAGTGGTGCACACCTGTCTTCCCAGCCCTAGGGAAGCTGAGGCAAGGAGGATCCAGAATTCAAGGCCAGCTTTAGGTACATAGTGAGTTTAAGACCAGGCTAGCTATGTGAGACCCTGCACACACACACACAAAAAGCGGCGGCCACACAGACATGGCCACTGGCCAATCCAATGAGACAATTCCTCAGTTGAGATTCCCTCTATCTAGGTCTGTGTGTTAAATTGACAAGGGATCAATTGTGCTGGATAACTTTAGTTGTCATCTTAAGACATACAAACACATCACTTTATACAAGCATATCACTTTAAACTACAATCCTTCCATTTTTTTCATCCCCAAGATCCCATGTTAATATTACTACATAAAACAGAGCCTTTTCTTGTTTTGGAGACAGGGTCTCCTTATAGTTCCAGCTGGTCTGGAACTTGCTTTGTAGACCAGGCTGGCCTTGAACTCAACAAAGAGCCACCTGCCTCTGCCTCCCTAGTGCTGGGATTAAAGGTATATGCCACCATGCCTGGCAGTTCCACAGTCCTTAAGAAATTCAATAACTTGGGCTGGAGAAATGGCTCAGCAGTTAAGAACATTGACTGTTTTTGCAGAAGAC
>NW_008333405.1:0-6252 GCF_000622305.1 Nannospalax galili
AATGAGTTTCAGGCTAACCTAGGCTACATAACAGGACCCTGTCTAAAAAAAAAAAAAAGTGAAAATATAGTAAAATAAAAATTCACATATCAATTATCATAAATTTAAATAAGTTAAACTTGTTCTTTAAAAGTGTGAGATTTTCTAATTACACAAATGTTTAAAACCAGTGAAATACATTTAGATCTTTATAAGAAACAAATTTAATGCTGGAGGGATGACTCAGCAGTTAAGAGTACTGGCTGCTCTTACAGAGGACCTGGGTTCAATTCCTAACACCCACTTGGTGGCTAACAACCATCTGGGGTAAGTCCATTGTGCCCTCTGCTTCTTTACTCCCCCAGCCTCATTAACCCTCTCATCTCTGCTACCGTTCTCTCCTCCAAGTTTGTTTTCATACATGCAGGCAAAACATTCATACATGTAAAATAAAAATAAATAATTTTAAAAGAAACAACTAAGATGTAAGGACACAGAAAGGCTGAAATCAGAGGGAAGATGAAAGATTTATCAGGAAAATATTCACAAAAGCTCTAACAAAGTAAACGTAAACCAGGAATGACTGTCTGGAATCACAATGTAAGAAGGTTCATTTCACCTAGAATATTGAATGATTCTCAAGTTGTAGAAACAACAGAAAATATCATGAATGTATCTAAGGAGTAGAATGTAGGGGGAATTAAAGAAATGCAAACATGTCATAGCAGATTTTCATCCACAACCTGTGTTCACATTTTGGGGTGGGGTGATCCCTTTCCTTTCTTTCTCCAGACCACATTCCTCAGATTTAAGTAATGCTAACAAGCTTAGCTGAAAACTCAGGCCACAGGCAGGGTGCAAATGAACAGAGCACACTGAATTGTTAACTGAAGAAGGCATGTACATATGTGTGCTTCATCCCCTAACTTTTTCTCTCTCCTGCCACACACAGAAAGGCAAGTGGTCACAGTGGCACAAATGCCATGTCAGCCCCAGCTATGAGAGCTGTTCTCACCTGCATGTTGTGCTGCCTATCATGCAGGGCCTGCTGCAGCTCCAGGAGGCTCCCCTTGAGCACCCTCAGCTTCACCGCCAGCTGCTCTGCCTCGTCCTTGGTGTGAGCCTTGCCCTCCAGGAGCAGGTTTTCATTGTGCACGGACAGCTGTGACAAGGCCACCACCTTCTGTTCTATTTCCACCAGCATGTTCTGGAACGATAGACAAAATTCTCAAACCTCGCCAGCCCCGACGGACTGTTTCCAAGCATAGTCTTCAGGAGTCATTGACCAAGCAAGCAGGCATCCTTGGCTTTTTATACTTCTAGGGGATAGTGTATGAATTCTTTTAAAAATTGCTTCTCTTTCTTTTTAAAATATTATATTTATTATTTTTATTTTATGTGTATGAGTGTATTTACTACATGTATGTAGGCGCACCCATGTCGTGCAATGCCTGCAGAGGTCAGAAGAGGGTGTTGGATTCCCTGAAACTAGAGTTACAGACAGTTGTTAGCTGTCAGTGGGTGCTGGGTCCTCTGCAAGAGCAGGCAGTGCTCTTAATCACTGAGTTATCTCTGTAGCCCAAAATCTTCTCTTTTAGATAATATATTTTATAATTAAAAATGCATTGGAAAAGATATGTGGCAAGCACATTTGACATAATCAACAGGTATAGAGAAAGGGCCACTGTCTAAGAGTTACCACAACATTATTATTATTATTTCAATACTGGATTATTAATGATAGTAAAACTATCACATGATGAACTTCTTTGTCAACTTAAAAAGGATTTTCTAATTCCTTAAAATACTATGAGAGCACTATTTTACTACTTTCTAAATGGCCTGAAATATACTGTCAGAATCGTAGACTGTATCTATTTCTGTGAAAAGATATATCTAAAAGGGGTGGATGGGGGGGGCTGAAAAGAACATAAAATACAAGTCTGAAAGAGTAGCTTGTGAATTGCTTTTAAGCTCTAAAGCAAATGTTAAAAACAGATGCCTCCCGCTCTAACAGCAGAAAAGAAGAGGAAACCCTCACTTATGGTCCTCTATCTACCATCCAGATAGAGAGTGATCCTTTGAATACACATGGAGAGGGTTCTTAAGGCTTTTCACAGTCTAAGAGATAACGATCCATATTAGGAGCCTCAAAATAAAAATGGGCAAGTCCAATGTGATGTACTATACATCAAGAAAAAGTAGAGTCAATTAGTATATGACATCAGCATATTTCCTTTGATCCCAAATGGGAGAAATATGAAATTGTGCTCACAGATCTTTAACCCTGAAGATGGGGTAAGGATTTCCGGACCTCCTCTAGACAATTACATGAGAGATTTTTAAGTACACTTCACCTGCATGTAAAGTCTAAAATGTTGATAATCACTGAAGTTTATTGATGGGCAAATACAAGTTGATTGTTTCCTTTTGTATTTGGGTCTAGAGTACCTCCTAAAAGACCAATGTATTGAAGGCTTGATCCTCATCTTGGCATTATCAGAAGGTGGTAGAAATCTTTAAGTGGGGTCTTGTTGGGGGGCAGGGCAGTTATGCATTGGAGGTGCTCTGTCTAGGTGGATCATGGATGCTTATATCTTTCTCTTTTGTACTAAGCAGTGAGACGATGAGGCTTCTTCCATGTGCTCCTAGTGAGATGCACTATGCTGCCTCAGGAGTAAAGCAATGGACCATTTCGGCATGGATAAATCTTCCATCTCTAAGTATCAAAGTAACTCTTTCTTCTTTTTAAGGTGACTACCTCAGGAATTTTGTTACAGTAGCAAGAAGTCATCACATGTATTCTTTTTACCTGTGGCTGGAAAATTCCATGATAAATAATAACAATAAAAACCTTTATGTAAGGCTAGAGTTATAACCCAGTGTTAGAGCATTTGCCTAGCATGTATGAGGCCCTAAGTTCAATTCCTGGTACTTCTAGAAAACACTGAAAAAAGGACACCACTCACTTGAGACTGAGAATACTTTATGGAACTGGGGATGTAGCTCAGTGACATGATATCTTGTTTCGAAAACTGAACCGAACCAACCAACCAACCAGACAACCTTTATGAAACTACCTCTATATCAATTCTTGGAGCACTAACACAAGAAGAAATACATTGGAAAGACAAGACCATCTCTCTGCCTTCCTCAAACTGGCAGTTGGAAAAGTTTCCCAAGTATCCTCTGAGGACCAAAACCAAAACTGTAACCTGGCATATATGGAAGCTTCCAGTTGCATCTTTTCAGTGTGACTCATTGATACTAATTCTTCTTGTTGAGTTTGTATTTCTTTTTATATACTAAATACAGATCGCATAAATATTCTGGTATCTACAATCTTCTAAAATGTTCTTTAGGAAGCTAAAATTTTAGCTAGGCATGTTGGTGCACACATGTAATCCCAGCACTTGGGAAGTGGAGGCAGGAAGGTCATGAATCACAGATCAACCTGCTTTACAAACTGAGAACTTAGCTCTCAAAAATACAAAAAAGAAGCTGGGTGTGGTGGCTCATACCTGTAATCCTAGCACATAGAAGACTGAGCCAGGAGGACTGCCATGATTCTGAGGCCAGCCTGGGCTACATATTGAATTCTAGGTCAGTCTGGGCATACAGTGAAACCTATCTCAAAAAAACAGAAAAGAAAAAAGGAAAAGCTTTAAGCTCAAATGCTAGGGGCACAGGCTTATAGGTCTGAACCATTATGCCCAGTAAGAAAGCCGGAATTTCCCAAGTAGATATGATGGGAGAATTTTGCTTCAAAAACTAAGTTCAGGTTTGAATTTCATGAATGGTTTGAATTTCACTTCAATGAAATGGGTGTGTGGAAATTCGCATACCCATTCCCATTCCAAGACCTTACCAGTATATTTTCTGAACTTTAAAAATTGTTTTGTGGCATAGTCACATTTCCTTAGAGTGCATCTCTGTACCTGACAGTCCACCAACTGGGCCTCTATGTCCATGGGCTCCTTGGGTGTGCCAAGCGCAATGTCCAGGGTAGCCTTCATGCTCAGAAGCCAGTGGTCTAGTTCATCTGCCTCACAGCGATACCTCTGAAGAGCCTGCTCCTGTCTCTGTTCTTCCAGCTGATCATTCAGCTTTTCCTGTGGAATTAAGGAAAAGGTGACAGAACACTGAGCAGCAAGAGCCATCAGAATCCGCTAGCGAACAAAACAAAAACCTATACCTAGGCCACATCTCAGAAAGGTAAATCAGAATGTTTTTATCTTAATATTGGTACTATTAAACAATCCCCAATGAATCAATGTGCCCCAGAGTGGAACAGGGAAGGCATCCTCAAAACTCCTACAGAATCAGTCAGTCATGCGAGTGATGGAAATTAGTCAAGGATTAGAACGAACCAACGGCATGAGGCAGTTGTTAGATGGTAAGACACTTAATCTCAATTTCTGGAAAGTGTTTAGAGAATGGTAGGGCCTGTGGCTGACTGATGAACAGCTGTTCCATATAAAAGGGCAGCCCCTATGCACTTTAGACAATGTACCCCTGTGGGAGGAGGTAGCTGGTGTTACTTGAGTCTTGGGTAAAGTCAGAAATCCACTGTTTAATGATATATCATATATATGTATATATATAAACTATCTATCTATCTATCTATCTATCTATCTATCTATCTATCTATCTATCTATCTATCTATATGATGGATTTTTTTCAGCCATAAAGAACTTAGTTATGTCAGTTGCAAAAAAAATGGTTGTAATTGGAGGAAATCACGGAGGAAATCTCTCGTGTGGTACCTATATTTCATTTATAGATACATAAAATTATGCATTTATAAATGTGACATGAAAGTAGAACTAAAACTTTTTATTTTTGATTGTTTATTTTTGCGACAGGGTCTCTGCAGCCCCAGCTTGCCTGGAACTCCCTATGTAAACCAGGCTGGCCTTGATCTCACAAAGATCTGCCTGCGTCCAGAGTCCTGAGATTAAAGACTGTGCCACCATGCCTGGCTAGAAGTAAAACTTTCTAAGGGGACAAAGGGAATCAATGGGAGCGGGGAAGGGTGAGATGAGGGAGAGGGGGTGCTGTGAGGGAAATGTGCACAACACATATACACATATAAGGAAGACGTTAAAAAAAGAGAAGAAAAATGCGAGATCCCATCACTAACTAGAACACTGGCTAAGAGGGCGTTAAGTGCCTTCAGAAGCTGAGTTGACTCCAGAGCTCTGGTTACCTCCAACAGCTGCCGCTTCCCCGCTGCTTTCATCCTAATGGTAGACATCCGCTCCGCCAGGACAGTGAGTGTGGACTGCAGGGCCAGCTGCTCTGCGGGGTCGGACTCCTGAGACTCAGACACCAGTTCCTCTGCGAGAGACGCTTGAAGCCAGTTGATTTCATCTTGGAGCATCTGAACCTCGTCCATCAGGGCCTGTGGGGAAGACTGTAGAATCACACTCTTGACTGAGAACCACTGAGCCCAGGGGGAGACGGGTCACTAGAGCATCACTGTACCAGCCATCTAACTTCCAAATGGACAGTACTAGACTGCACGCCAGGACAGCTTTGCTTTGAGTGCTGGCCATATCATTAACTTAAGTGACTTCAAACGAGTAATGAACATTTCTGGTTTTCTCTAAGCTCGTTTGTAAGATGGGAGGAATTTGTTCAAGTACACCCAAGTTTCTGATTCTACATTGAAAATGAAATTCATCACTTCTGTCTAGTAGGTGTTCAAGACATGTAAATAAACTACTTCTAACTCATAAAGTGGACACCTGAATCACACAGGAAGCAACCAAAAAGAAAAACTCAAGTCCTCATTTAATCTCAGTGGATTTGGCCAATGAGGTGCGCTGCGAAGTCACTGGCTCTGTTTCTAACTCTTGGTGTTCTTCAGTAAGGAACAGAGGCGGTTGGCTCCCTGGCACTGTCTTCCTGCTCCAGCAGGACTCTGCTCCCACTTCAGGCCCAGCAGCCAAACTCAGCAGATGTGCGTGTGGGGAGCTTTTGAGGAGAATATCAGAGTGATGAAAACATTTTAGAACAAGATAGAGGTGGATTCTTAATGCCATTGAATTATATACCTCAAAGTAATTAATTTTACTACGTGAATTTTATTTTAATATTTAGAAAAATCTGGTGTCAACTACATCTTCAGTGCCAAAATTCTGAGGAGAGTTCATGGCTGCCCCATAATCTCTAGTTGCAACTAAGGAAAGGAAGAGGGCATGAAAGTCTTTGGGTCGTTTACACATGATTACAAAGTGCACATATGAATGACAGGTATAGAGTTTAGG
>NW_008333405.1:8543-20473 GCF_000622305.1 Nannospalax galili
CCCGACAGGAGATACCTTCCTTTGAGTTGTTGGCCAGGGTGACCCAAGGGACTCCCAAACAGTAACCCAGCATAGAATTGGGACAATGAACATCAGACCCTAATATTTTCTAAAGGAATACTGGCAACTGATTGCTGCTAGATGAGGAAGATCTGAGCTCCCTAAAACAAGGAACTCTAGATAGGCTGACAAGATTCAGTGGATGGACGAGCACTGGGAAATGGCTGGGGGCACCAACAACACAGTGGACAATAACAGGGATGACAAAGTATACGGGTCCATGGAGGGGGGAAAGTTTATGGGGGCTGTCATTTGGGATGTGGGTATGTAGATGAATAAGATTGTTTGTGATGTTCTGTATGAAAAACACAAAAAATCAACAAATAAAAAATTTGTTATATTTGAGGAAGAAGCATAAAAATTTGCTTCATGTTAATTAGTAGAGGTGAAAAATACTACCATTAAAATCTACCTGATGACCTTATATCCATGCTCAGGTGCCAAGGATCTCAGAAAGTAACCGACTCTGACTAGTAATACTCAGGTACATAGAGATTAGAGATGCATATGCAAACATCTAAGTGTTGGTAGCATTAAAAATGATATTGTTTTCTGTATGAAACAATATATTTTAAAATGAAATGCAGATGTTTCTTAAAGGTTAAAACCTCATTCAATTTTATGTCTTATGGGCTTTATACAGAGTTCAATATTGTATAACTGTATTAATTCAACTGTGAACCTAAAAATTTACAGTCAATTTTGAAAGAGATATATCTTAGCTCTGGAAATTGTTATTGAATATGTCAATGCTGTTGTAATGAAATGCTTCTTCTAAGTATGTGGTTATTAAATAAATAATTAAAAATAAAAGAAATGGAAATGGAACTCTAGAAGGTGTCATTGTGTTGTCACCTATTTCTTTTTATTAATAAAATATACATATTGCTTAAAAATATACATTATAGAAAAATCACACTGCTCCCATTAAGATGCACAATTAATATAAATTAATACTTTTAATAAAAGTACTTTGAGCTTCTCTCAAATGCCCAGTTCTTTTTTTAAGTTTTATTTGTTATTTTTATTTTGTGTGTATGAGTGTATGCCTGCATGTATGTAAGTGCACCTGTGTTGTGCAATGCCTGCAGAGGTCAGAAGAGGGCGTCAGATCCCCTGGAACTGCCGTTACGGATTTTTGGTAGCCACCATGTGGTTGCTGGGAATTGACCTTTTTATTTTGTGTGTATGAGTGTATGCCTGCATGTATGTAAGTGCACCTGTGTTGTGCAATGCCTGCAGAGGTCAGAAGAGGGCGTCAGATCCCCTGGAACTGCCGTTACGGATTTTTGGTAGCCACCATGTGGTTGCTGGGAATTGACCCAGGTCCTCTGCGAGAGTAGCCAGTGCGCCTAACCACTGAGTAGTCTCTCCAGTCCCAAATGCCCAATCCTTTAACCATAGGGTAACACACGAATCTCAAGGAAATAGAAATTTTATGCTGACTCTCCGGATTATTTCTTTGAGCACAGTTTTTTTCACAGTCTATTACACATATTTTTTTCCAAAACAAATCTAAAAACAAAATAACCTCAGAGTTCTCTACTGTCTATCACTGAGCTGTGTGTGGCAAAAACACCAGATGGTCCCAAACATCAGATATCCTAATAATCAAAGTCCCAAACACAGGGAGCTCAAACTTCATAACAACCATTACCAGCGTTTGAACTGCATTGAATGTTCCATCATACACAATACAGAGACTAACTAGAGGGGCCTGGCACACCAACCAAGTTCAGTACATTTGACAAATGTCTAGAGGAAAAGTGTAAGAATTAGGCTGATAAGAAACAAAACTTTCAGCAGAGCATTGGATAAGTCTTAATCGAAGCTCTTCTCTCAGTGTTTTAAAATATAAAAACTACCCTGCGCTTTCTTACCTCCACTCAGTGGAAATTTAGAAATAACAATTCTATCATAACACTCG
This sequence comes from Nannospalax galili, assembly GCF_000622305.1. Classification (NCBI taxonomy): domain Eukaryota; kingdom Metazoa; phylum Chordata; class Mammalia; order Rodentia; family Spalacidae; genus Nannospalax; species Nannospalax galili. The sequence continues at coordinate 10,531 of NW_008333405.1, forward strand.
GGATTTTTAAAGCACCATTCCCGAACTCAAGAACAAATTTGGATATTGCAATGCCATTAACTTTGCATGTAGGCAGTTTTATCTCGGAATTCGTAGAACTTAGAAAGAGTGAAAGCAAACAAAAATAGCCTCTGAAGGAAAATGTTAGACTTGTGATTATATGCAGAATTATACTGAATTAAACATCCTTTATGTCTTCCCTCCCTCCCCTTCCCTCCCAAGCTGATAGTTTCTAATTAATTGACATTATAGTTAATTGGTATTAATTTGATAGTTAATATTTGATAGTTAAGCCCCAGTGTCTGGTACTCATCATGGAACTGGCTGTATCTTCTCACTGTGGTGATGGCTGGCACTGCTCTTGGTAATTAGGAAGAGGAGAGAGGTCATGTGGTTGGTCTAAATGGCAAGAGAAGTCACAGATTCCCTTCTAATTTATAATACTTAGCAATGGTGTGAAATTTTAGCTGCTCAGAGTTCAGAGAATGAATCACTGTGAGGAGCTCATCCTTAAGGGGGACATCTATTTTGTTTTCACTGAATTTTTGTACATTTCATACAGAACATCTCAATCAAACTTAACCATCTTTCTTTCTATCCCCTTCCCCACTGGCACCCTCCCACAGGAGTCCTGTCCAAGGACAAGCATTCTGTAGACTCTTAGTCTCTACACTTTGGCCATTCATGACATTTTGTGTTCTGGACCCTCTGTTGCATGAGAGAGCTTCATTAATGAGAACTGAGATATTCATTATTGTCTTCTTTACCCCTTGTTCCATGTTCTGTGAGTCTTAGGTGTAGAGGTTGCATTGTAGATGTGCCACTTTAGGTTTGGGCAATTCATAGATAATGTCTGTGCGTGGCCAGCTGTGGTACTCTGTAAATCTATATCTATATCTATCTATTTATCTCTATATACATATATGTATGTATTCATTCTACCAGTGCTGTTTCTTTAGAGAGCCCTGACTAATACACTTGGGAGGCAGAGGCAGAGGCAGGTTGATTTCTGGGAGATCAGGCCAGGTTAGTCTACATAGGGAGTTCTAGGCCATCTGGGGCTATAGGGAGATCCTGTCTCAAAAAAACAAATGAAAAAATATAAATAAATAAATAAGTAAATAAATAATAAAAATGGAAGAGAAAAAGTCTAGCTAGTCAAAAATCCAGATTGATGAGAGAAGGGCTCACGAAGACCCTCCCCTCCCCTAGGGGAGGAGCTTTTACAATTAAAGGCTACTCCAGTGGATGGCCCTACACCCATGTGCATATGGACAGCACTGACTGAGCTCAGTGGGCTATGAAAAGAGAATAGAAATTTGGGAGAGGGTTGTGGGAGAGAGAGGGTCTGAGAGGATTTGGAGTGGGAGTGGGGATGGATATAATCAGAATACAGTGTATACATGAGTGAAATTCTCAAAGAATAATAAAAATATATTAAAGATAATAATAATGAGCAAGTTTTGAGTCTTCTCTAGTAAATGCTTGGATAACCATTTGGTTCCCCATCCAGTGTTTACATACTTTTCATACTAATAAAGCAGATGGTTGTGAAGCTTGGAGCTAATATGTGTGCTCTGTTGGAAACTCTAGGATGTGGGCTACTAGGAGGCTGTTTTCTTGTGGAGCCTAACTCTTGAGTGAGGCAGTGAAGGGTCTTAGGGAGAGCTGTGGCCAGTTACCTAGGTAACAGGGATAAGAGACCTCAAACAAAGCTGGAGATAACCTGAATGTAGCAGAATAAAACTATTTAAACCTTCTGCTGGATCACTGGTTCCCGATAATTATGTGTGACTCTCAAGTAACTCCCATACAGCCCTTAGACAAATTATGCTATATTGTTTTTGATGCTTAAAGACAGTGGACATTCACAGGACAGCCCATCAAGCTGGCACTCAGAGCTGTGATCAAAGGAGAGACTCTCCCTCTCCTCTCTTTAGGTACTGTGAAGCCAATTTGGGAACAACAGGGCAGACAGAGCTGCAGGACCAAGAACAAAGAGTGGCCCACAGCCTTAAGATGAGAGTGAGGTGGGTGTGAGCTGTGAAGAGACAGGGGCATCAGACAAGAAGGGCTGGGACATGGAGGCCCTGCTAGAAGGGAGCGGGGCTTATGGAGGGTAGTAGCAGTCTAGGAAGTCAGTGGGTGGAGGTCAGAGGAAAATAGCCTTGCAATAGTTAACCTCATCCCTGAGCGTCCTCATGATTGGTCTGGTCTATGAAAACAAGTTGGTTTTAGCTTCATACTTTATGGCCCTTTCCCAAAACCCTGCAGATTCTGAGTAACTTTGCAGGTGGCAGAAAAGTTGTTTGTCAAAATATCTAAAAAATAGATCCATCTGTGTACTTAGATGTCTGTCTTAAGAAGTTATGAGTGTCAAAAGCCTGACACCACTATTTTGCAATATGCCATCTCTAGATGAAATGTTAGTTTTATCTTCAACTGAAAGGCCCCATATTGCAAAAGAAAGCACTTGTATTTGACACCACATATGAACCTCTAGCAATGAAGTTCAAGGTTAGACTGGTTTCCAAAACTGGAAAGGTATACAACAAAGAACAAAGTGTATAACTTCAGTGTATGTGTGTGTGTGTGTGTGTGTGTGTGTGTGTGTGACGTGGGGGGGTGTATGTGTATATATGAGTGTGTGTATGTATATATATATGGGGGTGTGTACAAGTGTGCATATATGCATATATGTGTGGATAGTGTGTGTAAATTAATGGGTATGTGAGCATGTATGTGTATGGGTGTGTATACTTGTTATGTATGAGTGTGTGTATATGCTTCTACATATGTGTATGTGGGATGTATATGTGTTTAAGAGTGTGTGTATGTTCTGATGGCATGTGTGTATGTATATGGGGTATATGTATGTTTAAGTACGTGTATGTGTATGCATATGTGTTTATATGTGTATTTTTATGCATGTGTGTGAGTTTATATATGTATGGGTGTGTGTGTGTCAGAGTGTGTGTGTGTGTGTGTGTACTCCTGGAGACGAAGGTCTGAGCCTTGGGCATCTAAAGACATCATCCTTTCCATTTGCTTTCTGTCGGATGGTCAAATGCTCCTGGGTCTTGCTTAGGGTTAGACAGCATTTCCCTAAGTGACTCAGCACACAGGTGAGCCAATGCCTGCACATTCTTAGACTCATGATCATGTGTTAACACACACAATGATACCACTAACAAACTTACCATGTTCAGTTAGGGATTCTGGAGAGTGAGCCTAACTTGTAGTACTTGCATCCTGTGACTAATATATCTCAGCATGCATTTGATCTTTGATCTTTCGGTTGTGATCCTGAGCCTTTAACAGCTGTGCCATCTCTCCAGCCCTCAGCATTCATTTTAAACTGATGTGGAGTTTCTGTTTGTTTTTTTGTTTTGAGGCTGAGTCTCACTATGCAGTCCTAGCTGGGCTGGAACTCACTATATAGACCAGGCTGTTCTTCAACTCCACCTGCCTCTGCCTCCCTGGTGCTGGGATTAAAGGCATGCACCACCATGAATGGCCCTAAACATGGCATCTTTAACTGCATTAGATTAGTGAATCAGCTCCTTTCTTTATATAAAGTTCAAGGTTTCTTTAATAGGCTTTAAAAAATCGCTTAAGTCAAAACAAGAATCCTCCAACTGCTTTTTCCCATTGAAGCCTGAGACTCCTGGAGGAGGCAGATTTGTGATGGATCTGTACAATGGCTCGCAGCAAAATGAAAACAACTGGGCAACTGGAAGAAGGATCATTTGTGTAAGAAAAGCCCCAAAGCAACAGCAGTGCACGTGGCTTTTAAAATTTAGAATCCATCTCTGACTTCCCTTTTGCCTTCTGAGATCCCACCGTGAAACACCTGGCAAAAATCAGGAACCTCGCGCACTCCAAAAACCACCATTCAGCTCTCCCCAGCACAAGCCTGGCAGGCCCATACAGAGCACACCCATTCCATCCTGCAGGAAGCGGAAGTCATGGCCGCTGCAGTTTTTACCTGATGCTCGGCCATCTGGCTTTCTGGACTCCTGTCTGGCTGGAGGCTCTCGCTCAGCTTCATCTCCATGGCCTCCATTTTCGTGGAGATGGACTGGAGAGAGTCCTGGTACTTCTGCTGGCATTCCAAAGCTTCATAGAAGGTCCGCTGCTTTTCACTGATCTAAACAAGAAAAGGGCTCTTACCAACAACTTCCTGCCTCTTATCTTACAGATTGTGACACTTCTTTACTCACAACTTTACCCAAGGGCATTCAACTGTATTCTGGGTGTGCAACTCTGCATGTATTTCATAAGATAATACATAAGGTGATGGGTGTCTGGGAGCTTGACCAATTCCATGTTTAAAGGCTTACCACATTTTTTAAGGTTTCCCAAGAACGTTGTAAGTCTCCCAGCTTGGCAGTAGCCGATGACTCCAGTCCAGGCTCATAGAGCTCCTGGGATGCAGTGGGGCTGGGAGGAATCTTTGCAGCATCTGACTGCAACCTCTCAGCAGACAGGGCTTGGTAATAGGCAATGTCCTGGAAGGGAAATGTGGAAGGAAAGATGATCTAAGTTAGCATGCTTCAGGGTCTATTCTTCAGGTGGTGGAAAGGTCTAAAATTTACATCCCCCTCACCCCCCACCCAGGGACTACAAACTCAGTAGGCTAAAATAAGCTTATGACAACAAGATTTAAAAATAACAAAGTATGCAGGGCATGGTGGCACACACCTTTAATCCCAGGGACCAGGAAGGCAGAGGCAGGCGGATCTCTGTGAGTTCAAGGCCACCTGGTCTACATAGTGAGTTCCAGGACAGCTGGGACTACAGGGAGACCCTGTTTCAAAAAGACCAAAACAACCCCAAACCAAACCAAACCAAACCACAAAAAAACAAAATAACAAGTACAATTGTTTTAAAATTTGGGTTAATATGAAAAAAATCAAGTGTACCAGTATTTCAATGGCTGAAATACATTCTTCTTTTATATTTGATAAAATGGAAATGCAAAGGATTTAAGCAGTATATCTCTATTTAATTACCATAGCAAAATAAGAGAATCTAAATTATCTAGTTCCCAAAATGTTGTTCAAGGCTTTGATTAAAGTTTGAATAATGTTTTGAAAGTATCTGATTTACAAGTTAAATCTAGTAGAGGCAGGAAGATTTTTTTCATATTAACCCATAGTTTGAGGCCAGTGTGAACTTGAACATGAACCTGGAAAATTAGTCTATAGAATCTAATTTTGCAGATGTAGCTAGATTTCACTATTTATGAATTCATTGCTCACAAATATAGATACTTCAAATATTTGATGGAAAATATAATGAAATTTAAAATACTCTAAGAAACAAATAACATAAAAAGGCCTTTGTATTTATTTCCTGGAAATACATTAAGAAATCATTAAAGTTAATGAGGAAAACTCATGATTTTAACTTAATTTATTACTAAAATCATATTCTATGTATGTATGTATATATATATATATTTTTTTCTTGTATTGATAACAAAATTTAATATGTCAAGATGTAATTGTGGAGTTTTCTGTGTTTTCAATGGTGTATGTATGTGGTATATATACTTGTGTGTGCACATGTGTGTGCTTACATGTGAAAGTCAAGAGGTGGATGTCCAGAGTCTTCCTTGATCTACCTTATTTTTTGAGATAGGGTCTCTCACTGAACTTGAAGCTCATTGATTTGGCTAGGCTGGCTGGCAAGTGAACTCCAGGGGTCCACCTATCTCTGCCTCCCCACTGCTGGGTTTACAGATACGTGCCACCTTGCCCGGCGTTTATGTAAGTGCTGGGGACACGAATTCAGGTCATGCAGGCACCATTCCTCCAGCCCCTGTGTTTTCAATAGTTTCTATATGTGCTTGTCTATATCTTAAATGGGGAGCAATATTTGTATTCTGTGAGTTGCTATCTTACAGTTCATTGCTTCTGCCGTTATACTGCTGAAGCTAAGTATGGCAATTAAAAATTCTGGGCCTTGCTGATAATCATGTATTAGAAAAAAAAAGAAAGAAAGAAAGAAAAAAGAAAAACGAACTCTGAAGAAAGTTTCCAGCCACGTGGGAAAACAGAGTAACAGCAGGCAGTGGTCTGGAATGGTGGTGGGGTGTGTAAAATGCCAAAAGGGGAAAGCAGCAGAATGAGCTCAGACTGGGCTTGGGACACCTGAAGTTCTAGTTGAAGTTTTCCTACTATGCTTTGGAATCAGAGCAAGTCACACCCATCTTGTGTATTGGCTTAACACTGAGTATTTCTGAGAGTATGAAGTAGCCTAGAATTACCATGGTGCCGTCTACTCATTTTGTTACTGTGGCTGACGTCCCTAACATTTACTGCCGATGTAGAAACATGGGTACTGGTCCCTTCATTCCTTACCCTGTCACTATCTTGATCTACCCGTTTACTTTCCAGAATACATATGTATATATGCATATGTGTCACATATAAAATACACACATAACATACACACACTATATACCTAATATACAAGATACAATATACATACAATATGTGCACAAAATGTAGATGGCACACAGTACAGACATACAACGCATGCTCTATAACCCAGCCTCACTTCTCCTTCTCTCTCTGCTCCTGGGTGTGGATGCAATACGAGCATCCAGCCTTCTCCTCCTGCTCTATGCTTCCCCACCTGCCACCATGTCTTCCCCACCAGGATGGACTGTATCCCTCTGGAGCTATAACCCCAAATAACCCTGCTCTCCCTTGAGTCCTTTTTCAGGGTATTTTATCACAAAATTGAAAGTAGATAAGACTTCCTCCCATGCTGAGCCCATTGATTTAGAATGATCTGTTCTAACAGTCCTGTGTACAGCTGCAAGGTAAATTCCCTCTATGGTTAATGCTTGGCTTCTGGATAAAGTACTGATAGTTTATGTGGCCTAAATTTACTTACGTGGTCCTTCATGGTGTGGTTCCCATGGCCACTCCCAACCTAAGTCTCTGATTATATTGAAACTCTGCGGATGCCTTGGTGGCTCACATTTCTTTCTCCTTCCACAGCTTCCCACATGGGGTCCCTTCTGCCTGAGAAGCTTCACCATCAAAGTATACTTCAAATACCTATCTATTCTTCATGTACAGCTAATGCGGTCAGGCCTGACATAGAACTAAAACCCACTGTCTTGGGCATTACCTCTGTGGTGTCCCATCACACCCATCACATCGTGCTTCCCATGCTCAGGCCACTTATCATCCTCCAGTCTCACCATTTTCCTGTTCCCACAGACTGTCCTAGTGCCTGCGGCCTTTCATCCTGAGCATGGTCTGAGTGTTCAGCAACTAACAGGCAGGGTTATGTGCATAATGGATCATGCATCTAAAGTTAATGTGCAAACACTATCATTTCATACAAATGGAAGATCATACAGTAGCCCCCCTCCCCCACATCCACGCTTTCACTCTCTGTGATGTCATTTAACCATGCTCAATCACAGCCTTGAAATTCATAAATGGGAAATTACATAAAGCATAAATAAGTCTTATTATAGTATATTGTTGTGATTGTTCTATTTTATTGTTGCTGGTGGTAATCTCTTACTGTACCTAGGTTTGTAACGATAATTGCATCATAGGTGTGTCTACATAGGAGAAAGCATAGTTTGTCTGCTACTATCTATGGATTCCAGTGCTTACTGGGCATCTCAGAATGTATCTTCTGTAGGTGAGGCAGGATTACTAGATTATCACTCTCCTCAAGGAACAGTGAAACCTGGATTTAGATGTAAAAAATTTCAGTTGCACACCCCAGTATAAATGCAGAGGATCCCCAAAGCTAGAATACAATAAAAATTTTTTTATGGTTCTATATGTATATGACTCAAGCCTATAGACAGAATGGCAACTGGATTCTTAAAAGGACTTAAAAACCTATCATCAGGCCAGGCATGGTGGCACACACCTCTAATCCCAGCACTTGGGAGGCAGAGGCAGGTGGATCTCTGTGAGTTCAAAAGGTCATCCTGGTCTACATAGTGAGTTCCAGGCCAGTTGGGGCTACAGGGAGACCATGTCTCAAAAAAACGAAAAAAAAAAAAAAAAAACAACAAAAATCTATCACCGGGCATGTTGGAGGAGGGACTGCATAAATGCAATACATAAAATGCATAAAAAGTCTTATACATAGTATAGTGAGGAATCACACTTAAAAACATGTCTGTCATTGCTCATGTGTCTAAGGTTAAGAGAGTTGTTACCTTCTAGATGCCCACAGAAATAAATCTGGACAACTATATAACTATGATTCGATCTCCATTTTCTAGTTTTTAAAGTACTTTCATGATTCACATTGCACTTAATGTTCACGATTTTGTGAGTTAAGTAATATCACTTTCCATTTATTCATGAAGGTGTAGACAGACTTCTCAGGTACATACAGCTTGCTACAGAAAGGGCTGAGACCCCATGGAGCTTTTGATCTGGAGGCCAGAGATTTGACTCTTTCATGGAATCCAGGTTGTGACTTGTATCTACTGGGCTCAGAAGCCTGTAGCAAATTCTGAGGATACCTCCTTGTTTCTTCTCTTTCATAGCCAGCAGAGGGAACACACTAGCTGTGAGGGGATCAGCTTGCTATGCAAGGGAGAGCTACTTACAGAAATAACAAGTATAAAACCTCTCAACAGGTGCGATGCTATCAAGCAGATATTTGGCTTTCCTTTGGAACTGCTATGTGCATTCTATGGTGTTTGCTGTCTAAAAACTGGAACTTATGGACACCTCATAGACGCTCCAAAAGTTCAAGAACCAATTCTGTTATCCAGTGCATCACTGGTCACGCTGTTACAGTTTCTTTTTGTGTTCTGATTTACATTGCTGTACAAGAACATATAGTCACATAACTGGATTCCTGGATTTGCTTGATAAATGCCTAGGATCTGTTGCCTATTTCAGAGTTCCCCCAAAGTAAGGCCTTCTGCCTTAGCCCAAGTAAGTCACTTCCACTGACTAACCGGATTCCGTATCTAGATGTTTAAACAACATTGTGATTTAATTGTTTTCCTATGATTAGGAGCCAAAGGAAGCCTAACCTGACTCAGATTTAAGATGTGATTAGGCTCTATGATTATTGTTATTAAAACACATGTGCATTTTGTCATGACACACAAAATATTCCTGTGTACATTGAAAAGACATTTTTCAAGAAGTACAATCTTTCCACAATCTGACTCAAGAGCATTATTAACTACTCTGTGTGAAAATTTTGAGACCATTGATGTATCATGTAATCTTTTCAATATATTGTCAGCTGACAAAGGTCCATTTCCTCTGATTCTAATATCATCTGTGACTACAGGAAAGAACACATCATCTAAGGGTGAGTAATTCATATTTTTAAATCAGAACTTGGAGAACAGTTGCTTAAGCCTCCCCAGGAATGCTGAACTTCTCTTTTTTTGTTGTTCTTATTAATTTCCTCTTATCACTTGCCGTTTTTTATTTTATGCTGACCTTTCTGTCTGGAGTATAAAGTTCATGCGGGTTTTGGCTCCTGTCACCTCCACCTCAGTTTATCCTCCAGACTCAGCAGAAGCCAAGCAGGCACTCAGATATGTATTTTGTTTTGTTTTGTACTGTGTTATGTGTTTGAGACAGGGTATCACTCTGAAGCCCTAGCTGAACTTGAACTCATTTTGTAGCCCAAGTTAGGCTACAAAATGGTAATCCTTCTGCCTCAGCCTCCAGAGTCTTAGGATCACAGGTATGAACCATCACACCCAACTAAGAATGTATTTGATGAGTGGATGAATCAATAACTTCCCTGGAATTATTTTGATTTCTACCAATAGACTCTTGTATTATAGCCGGGCGTGGTGGCACATGCCTTTAATCCCAGCACTTGGGAGGCAGAGGCAGGTGGATCTCTGTGAGTTCAAGGTCAGCCTGGTCTCCATAGTGAATCCAGGACAGCTGGGGCTACAGGAAGACCC
>NW_008333405.1:20606-25511 GCF_000622305.1 Nannospalax galili
TTTATTGAATATTTCTCACTAAATGTTTTGACAGATAATATAAGCTATATTTAAAATATGCTAAAATGCCTCTATCACAAGTATATAAAAGTATAATATGAGCCATAGGATCATGTGACTTCACAAAAGTGACAGAAGCCTTTTATTATCTGTTGGGATGCAGTACTTCTTTCCACATGACGGCTACAAACTAAAGCTATAAGGCCTTAAAAGAGAGCTGTTTCGGGCTATAATTCTCATGAATGAATTTTTTGTCCACATCAGCTGTAATTTCCACAAACTAAAATTTGCTCATCCCATCAGTAGCTCAGAAGAGATGACAGACTGGGCCAGTCACCTCACACAGCAATCACAAATGATGGAACTACAGCCCCTCATGACGAATTCCTGGACCCAAATGTGATGGAGCCTGAGATCCAGACTAGTTAGGGCCGACAATGATGTCCTGCATCCACCCAGAGCTCAGTGAGGGGAAGACAGTGGGAGGTACCTGGTTAACAGAAGCCTCTGTGTTAGCCACAGGTGAAGGGGAGCGACAGGCAGGTGGAGAAGAAATCTCACTGTTGGTTCCCTCCTCCCCAGATTCTTCAGTGACAGGTGACAGCAAAGTGTGACAGCGACCTGCAGTCATCTGCCACGCAAAATGTAGCCCAAAGGACATGAAAATCAGTTAGCAATGTTAGCACAAAACCTAGACAGGCACAGGTCAAAACAGATCATTATCCACCCGAGGCTGGATTGGCTGAGATTCTAAGTTACATTATTAATTCTGTGTTAGTATTTTAAAATTTCATCCTTGAATGAATATGATGTTAAGATCATCTCTCAAACAGAGATCTCTGAGTGCCCCAGCAAATTCAAGTTTTGTTGCTCTATTAAATATCTCTATTTTTATGAGTATATTTGTATCTTTAGAAAACAGGTAGAAAAATCATGAATCATGGAAATGAGGAAGCGTCTATGAAATAAAACTTCTGTTGTGACAGCTCAAGTTCCAAATATCCTAGGGAGATAAATTTATCTGAAGTTACATATTATCACATGGTCCAGGTCAGGTTACACATTACCTGAAGCATTTCACATAGAAGGGAAAAAAATGCAGCACAGGAAGACACTGCAGTTATCAAAACACTCAACATAGTCTCGATATGCAGCACAGGAAGACACTGCGGTTATCAAAACACTCAACATAGTCTCGATGCAAAAATGTGTGGGAAATAATGGTGCAAAAGAGAGGTTAATAGAGTCTATTTCTTTTTTTTGGTCTTTTTTTTTTTTTGAGACAGGGTCTCCTTGTGGCCCCAGCTGTCCTGGAACTCACTGTGTAGACCAGGGTGGCCTCAAACTCACAAAGATCCGCCTGCCTCTGCCTCCCAAGTGCTAGGATTAGAGGCGTGCACCACCACACCTGGCTAGAGTCTATTTCTTTTAATCCAAAATTAAACTTTCAGTTTTTAAATTTTTTTTCTCATAATAGCTTTTCTTATCATTATTATAAGAATTTTATAGATTTTTTTTCTAATAATATACCAGACAGAGTACATTTATATGTATATAGTTAGCTAGTGAGTTTGGAAAACACAGTTAAATGTGTCATAACACCCACATCCTCCAGAAACCAGACCACGGTGCAAAGAAACTGTTTTCAAAATAAAGCTCAGCCTGTCAGTATTACTGCAAAATTGAAAATGAATGAAGGCCCAGTCTTGAACTCATAGTCTAAAGTAAATACTTTCATTATTACTGTCACTGTTTACAGTGTTAAAGGCTGAGTCTGGCCCCAGGGTAGTCACTGGGAGTCCAGGAAATCACTCCTGAATTTGAATTTGCAAGCTCTAAAGTCGATATAAGCCTAGCTGGGGCAGTAGGGCCACACGCCAGACTCCAGTCCAAAGACCAAGGCAGGCTAGGGGGGAGGTGCAGGCTGCAGATTCTTACCATGACCAAGGAGGGGTGAGCCGAAGACGTGGGGAGGAGCTCTCGGTCCAGATCCTCCATCCCTTCCGCCAGCCCCTCAACCTCTGTCACTGTCAGCAGCATGGTGGCATGCTTGGCCTTCATCATTAGCATCTTGCATTTGGAATTCAAAGACGCGATCTGCTCCTGGTAGCCCTTGATTTTCTGTGCCAGCTCCTGAGGAAACATTTAGTACCAGCGTTCATCTTCTTGCAGCCCAGAGCCGGCGCAGCCCAGCCCCCAAAGCGCAGGACGCCACCTTGCACCTAGGAAATGCACCTCCAGCCCACGGCGCAGCCCAGCCCCCAAAGCGCAGGACACCACATTGCACCTAGGAAAACAAAGCCTGCTGTAGGGCTACGATCCCGACAGGTGATCCCTCGGAACTTCCAGCTCCAGGAAATGGCAACTTTCTTTAAAATATCTGAAGCATCTGAAATTTACCAGATGGTTCATGCCATGGAAATTAGGTCATGTGATGACTAAAACTTAAAAAAAAAAAAAAAAAAGGCAGTGATGCTCTGCTCAGCTCTTCACAAATACTGACTACATCCAAGAGGTGGCAGTCACTTAGTAAGACTGGATCACAAAGTCAACTGCCTGTTGGTTCCTATGACCAAGACTGTTGTCTTCTGCTCTAGAATAGCTGGTTATTACATATGAAATCTATGTTATCTTAATTAAAAAAAAAATTTTGGCCTGGCGTGGTGGCACATGCCTTTAATCCCAGCACTCCGGAGGCAGAGGCAGGCAGATCTCTGTGAGTTCAAGGCCAGTCTGGTCCACATAGTGAGTTCCAAGACAGCTCCAGCTACAGGGAGATCCTGTCTCAAAAAGAACCCACCCCCAAATTTATTTATCATCCTTATTTTATGTGTACGAGTGTATTGCCTGCATGTGTGTAAGTGCACCTGTGTCGTGCAATGCCCGCGGAGGTCAGAAGAAGATGTCCCATTCCCCCAGAACTGGTGTTAGGATGGTTGTTAGCCACCATGTGGGTGCTGGGAATCGAACCTGGGTCCTCTGCAAGAGTAGTCAGTGTTCTTAACCACTGAGCCATCTCTCCAGCCCCTATGTTATCTTAATTTTTATGCAGACTGAGCCTCCGAATAAAAGGAACATCCATTTGATACTCTTTCGTGAGCATCACTGTGCCTCAAATGTTTCTAACTTTTCCAAGTAGATCTTTTATGTGCTGTGCAAATTTAATGCCTTCAAGTTTCATTTGCTCTTGAAAACAAATTATTTTGAGGAATAGTGTCAAAGCTTTTATTAAAAGCCTTTTGTAACTATACTCTGGGCAATGAAAGCTCCTAGAAAGGTAATTACAGATTAGTTCTAGGGGGTATGGTAATTCTAAAAGTTAGTTATACTTTATTGTTTGTATGAGAAATATTAAGAACAAAATATTAACATAATATTTTCTGTATTCTTAAGAGAATGAAAATGTATATATTGAAATATTAACATAAAATGCAAAGTTGTTATTCTTTACCTTTTATTTAGGTCCTCTGTCTGACCACCTGTCCTTGGGTATTTTACATTCTGTGATTGGGAATCAAGATTCTTAGGGAAACAAACAAACAAACAAAAGCCACAGCTGTGTAAAGGATGCTTCAAGGCTGATTGATTAGAACTTCATGGGCTGTTTCAGACCAAGAGTCAAATTACCCTGGACGCTCTTGAGTCCCCTCAGCGACCACTCATTTCCCACCTCTGTGTCTGACCTGACCTCCTGTGGCTATTGGGTAAAACATTTTATGATGTGTAAGTCCTACCAACAGAAAGCTAAGGATGTCATCAGTAGCATCTGAAACCCACAGCAAAGATTTCCTTGCTTTTCTGTAAGGTGTTCACCTGACGTTCCCACTAAAGGACTTGAAACATACCTTGATTCAGGACTTTCTTGGCTGTAACTTCAGCAACTGAAATTGTCCCATATTGGAACATGTTCTGAATCCATGCGCCCAGGCCATAGTCACTCATATTTGGTTCAAGAGTAAACTCTCTCTTATTTTCCTTTGAGTAAGACACTGAACCTTGATACCTTATTTTCTTTTTCCTTTTGGGGGGTTGCTTTTTTCTATTTTTCTTTATTGAATTTTTGTGTATTTCATACAGAACATCTCAATCAACCTTAATCATCTTTATACCCCCTTCCCCACTGGCACCCTCCCATAGCACCCCCCCACTAGAATTCATACGTTTTTTTCATTTGTCTTAAGGTCTATTGTGTCAAGTTAGTGTCCCCAGATATGTCTCAGTGGAAGTTCATCTACTGAGGTCTAGTCAGCCTACCTAGAGTCTCTCACATCTAGGAAGCTTGGTCATGCAACAAAGGGCCAGGAACACAAAAGGTCACAAATGGCCAAAGTGTAGAGACTACAAGTCTGCAGGACATAACCACATCCCGATTTTAATGCTATTGCCACTCAGGCTTTCTCCACTTGGCACTTTCTTTCCTGTATTTGTCAAATCTGCCCAAAGACTCTCACAAAGCACTGCATCATTATTTATACGGAATGTGTTCAAGTCACATGATGAAATGAAGGAATGTATACATGCACACCTAGGATCCAGAGGGGCAAACGGGACAGGAGGAGGCTGAGCACTCCCTCTGCTAGTGACCTTGCAGAGAGCTGGTTTTGTGGCCTGTCACTGCCTTGCTGGAACTACCGTCCTCTCCTTTGTGATGATATAGCCCATACAGTGTCTGTTTCAGTGCAAAAATCATGGAATCTGGAATTTCCAAATACTTGATTCAATCAGTTACTAGTTTTGGGAGCTCAATAGTCATTTTTAAAAAAGTATCTTATTTATTTTTTTTAAAAGACAGATTATAGATTGGTCATGGGGTTATTCAACTAAAATCTCAGTACATGAGAAATTGAGGCAGAGGAATATTTGGAGTTTCAGACTTGTCTGGGCTACACAGTGGGACCCTGCTGC
>NW_008333405.1:29585-31546 GCF_000622305.1 Nannospalax galili
ATCTAATGTCTTCCTCTATCACTTTCCCTAATAGCATTGCCATTTTTGTTTTTACCTTGGCTGCATCTTGGAGATTCTGCATATGAACTCTGATGATCTACCGTAACTCTTCAGTCTCCCGTCCCAGTTCTGTGACTTGCTGAGACATTCTTTCTGCATGGTACACACTAGTGAGGTATTGTGATTTCTCAGCCATAGCTTCTAGATCATTGTCGATTTCTTCAGATTCTTCTAACAGGGTCTAGGGTGAATTGTTGACACTCATGAAATAGGTATATAGGCAGAGGGATACAAACATCACCTATAGTGTGGAACAAAGACCAGCAGACTGGGAAGGGGGGAAGAAGATCTAAGCCACATCCTACGCTTCCCCTGTGCACTGCAAGTTCTTGTGTGAATGTTATAATGCTTGACCATCACACCCCTGTTACCCTACTTAGAACCTACATATTGCTATTCCTGTTTCAAAGAGAACCAAATCAGAGTTCAGGAATCCTGATGGCTTGCCAAGACTACACATTATTGAGTAATGGGACCATAGGACCACAGTGCTCTGTGGAGCCAGGCTTCCTCCACATGAGGACATGCGAATTCAGACAGCAATGGTACTTGGACATACTGTCTTGATAGCATTTCTGGTCCTGTCTTTTTCCATATTTAAAGTAAAGAAAGATTTTTCAGCTCTCATCCTACAACTAAGATTTAAGCGCTATAAGAAATAAAAGTAAACAAGAGCATTACAAACAAAAATATTTGAGTGCGTATTTTAAGTAAGACAGGGAGGGAGAAGCTACTTACAGCATTGAGAGAAGAAAAGCACAGCCCCGACATTCCGCCCACATTAGCTGTGGAGACTAGCAATGACACAAGCGTTTGGGACACATACGCACACATACGCCAAATACGCAGTACATGAAAAAGAGAATGAAAGGGATGACTCAGCCAGATGTGCTACAACATTCTGCCCACATTAGCTGCGGAGACTAGCAACGACACAAGCATTTGAGACACATACACACACATACGCCAAATATGCAGTACATGAAAAAAAAAATGAAAGGGCTAACTCAGCCAGATGTGCTACAACTTCTGGAAGGCTGAGGGAAGACCCCACGGAGCTCGTTGAGAAAGATGTTAGCATTTTGATGATGGAAGAGACTTTTTTTTAACATTTTAAAAAATATTTTATTTATTATTTTATTTTATGTGTATGAGTGTTATGCCTGCATGTAGGTAAGTGTACCCGTGTTGCACAATGCCTGTGGAGGAGAGAAGAGGCTGTCAGATCTGGAACTGGAACTGGAGTTATGGACAGTTGTTAGCTGCCATGTGGGTGCTAGGATTTGAACCCAGGCCTTCTGCAAGAACAGTCAGTCTTCTTCACCACTGAGCCATCTCTCCAGGCCCGGGAAAGACTTTTCATACTGAGAGAACAGCATATACAAAGGCACAGAGGCAGGTGAACACAGAATTTTCAGCTGGGGAGATGTGTGATGAGTAGAAGAAGAAACAGGATGGGGCCATTTCCTTAGGCAATAGATTATTTTCATATAAAAGAAGTATTTTTCTACTCACAATGAATGTAATATATATATATATGATACATATACACAATAGATAACTAGAAAATGCTAAAAATATAAGGAAGAAAAACATGATATCACATTACATCATAGCATAGGTAGGGGTGTCTAGCTTCCTGACATTGCGACATGATGTCATTGACAACTGTTGAGCCACATTCATAGCTATCCTGGGTTACATGCAGACTATGGGCTACAGGTTAGACCTACCTGGAAGGATAACTAAAAAATAACTACTGCTTCCAATGAGCATATTTTAGGCAGTTAAGATCTACCTATCCTTTCCATTTGACATTAGAACACAGATTTTCTTACTGTGGAACATATTTTTGCAGCGAGGGGGTACAAAGGCAGCTTTAACGTGTGATGAAAACACAT
>NW_008333405.1:32225-32829 GCF_000622305.1 Nannospalax galili
AAGACACCCCCTTGTCCCCCCCCCCCCCCGCAAAAATAGACAGGTAGATAGATAAACCTCCACTGCGGTTATTAACAGAACATCTAATATTCTCTGAAGTTTGAATTATATTCTTCTTAAGGAATATGAGAAGTCTAATCAACAGGTCAGAGCTCTGATGTCTTTGATATTCATCATATATTATGGTAATTGTCTTTCTAAAAGATTTTGCCACATTACCAATGGTATTTGAAAAAAAGCATTAACTTGACAGCTAAAATTCTTTCTTTCCCTCTGTCCCTAAATCTGTATCTTAAACTTCTAATGAAGTTGGATATGTTTCCACAGTTTCCAAGTCAATTGCAATGTAAGTCCTAAGTACCTAAGCATATCATATAGCAAATGATTAAAGAGTTGTTTCAGAAATGCATCTTTGGAGAGGTATGCAAAATGGCTTAGAAAAAGAAGCCTATAGATAGGGGAACTTAGGAGCTACTGAGACATTGCAGGAAGGAAAACGTGATCTAGAGGCATGTCCAGTGGAATGAGAAACAGGGTAAAATTAAAAGATAAATTCTATGAGAAAATCTGGGAAACCTGAGGGTATTCACGTAACCAAAATGAA
>NW_008333406.1:0-393 GCF_000622305.1 Nannospalax galili
TTATATGTTATGGGTCTGTTTAAACTGTTGAGCTCTTCTTGGTTTAACTTTCATGGTTCCCATGACTTCAGATATCCATCCATTTCTTTTAGACTTTCAGATTTAGTAGCATATAAGTTTTTTAAAATAGTCCCTTATAATGGTCTGGATCTTTTGGGTTCCTTTTGAGGTGTTTCCCCTTTCATCTCTGATTCTGTTGATTTGGAGTTGCTCTTTCTTTCTTTAGGTTAAGTGGGCTAAGGGTCTGTCAATATTGTTTAGCTTTCCAAAGAACCAGCTCTTAGATTCTTTGATTCTTTGTATTGTTTTCTTTGTTTCTATTTCATTAATTACCATTCTGACTTTTGTTATTTCTTCTCTTCTGCTGGGTTTGGGTTTTATTTATTCTTGCCT
>NW_008333407.1:0-341 GCF_000622305.1 Nannospalax galili
AATAGGCCTTACTTATGGTCTCTGGATGGACAGACTAGACTCCAGTGGACGTATCTGTAGGACATCTGGGTACAAATGCTTGA
Organism: Nannospalax galili; assembly: GCF_000622305.1. Taxonomy (NCBI): domain Eukaryota; kingdom Metazoa; phylum Chordata; class Mammalia; order Rodentia; family Spalacidae; genus Nannospalax; species Nannospalax galili. Next base: position 84 of record NW_008333407.1, read on the forward strand.
CTGGATAGGACTTAACATGTATGGCAGAATGCATGTGATCAGGTGGGGAATTAGGAGGTCATGGATGGGGGAGTGTCTGAATTTGATTGGGAAATGTTGTATGAAGTGTACAAAAACTCAATAAAAAACTTAAAAAAAATGAAAGGAAGGAAAGAAGGGAGGGAGGGAGGGAGAGAGAGAGAGAGAAAGAAAGAAAGAAAGAAAGAAAGAAAGAAAGAAAGAAAGAAAGAAAGAAAGAAAGAAAGAAAGAAAGAAAGA
>NW_008333407.1:879-5165 GCF_000622305.1 Nannospalax galili
TGATTAAGAGCACTGGCTGCTCTTACAGAGGACCTGGGTTCGATTCCCAGATAACAACAATCTATAACTCCAGTTCCAGGGACTCAAACATCCTCTTCTGGCCTTCTTGGACATGGCCTGTAACAGACAGGCCTCCATGAGAAATTCAGTTAATCCCCGACATGCTGAAAAAAAAAAAAAAAGACAAGAAGAAAGCTATAAGACGTCTGATTAACATACAAGATTTTAAAATTATAACTATAATTGCTCTTACTGTGGAGAAGATGCAACTTTCAGATGACACCATTCACAAAACGAGATTAAAATTTTGGAGAACTATACCAGAAAAGCAAAGGAAGACAGGAACTTCGCTCCTGGTTTGGTCAGCTGCAGAAGCAGGAAATGAATCGGCTGAATCATCTTTCTTCCCTGCAATTCGAGTTCTGATGGGAAGCAGCTGAGAGATGAAGGCGGGAACGACACCAAATGGGGTGGAGACATCTGAGAGTGCTCCGGCTCCCACCACCAAGTGCGGCATGTGTAAAGAGGACGGCAGCCTTTGAAACTCATGATTAAGTGCTTAGACAGCTCAGCAGCAAAGCTTCCCTCTCCTGTCATCCATGTTGAAACCCTCATGCTAATTAGAAATCTGGGCAACACACACACAACACACACCATACACCACACACACACACCACACATACACCACACACCATACACCACACACACCACACACACCATACACCACACACACACCACACACACACCACACACACACCACACACACAACACACACCATACACCACACACACACCACACACACACACAAAATACACACACAGCACACACCATACACCACACACACACAACACACACATACCACATACACACACAACACACCACACACATCACCCCCCCACACAACACACACCACACACGCACACCACACACACACACACACACACACACACACAACACACACACAGAGTCAAGCTGGGATTTTTAAAGTTCTTTTATTGACAATCATAAAGCAGGTAAACATATTCTCCAGCCACCCTCACTGCACAGTGACAACCTCATTTTTGCTGAAACGCACTCTTCTCTTCAAGTTTCACCAACAGCTACTTTCCGTGACTAAGAAATTGCTTCACTGACTGAGGATATAACAACCTCGTCCACAGGGGCGGAGGCAGGGAAAGCACCCATCCCAAAGGGTCCACAACAAAGCATCAGGTCCATAAGTTTGTCCAGAGCTCAGAGAAAAGTGTCCTGGGGTCTCTCGCTCTCTAATTTAGTGCACAACCACTTTCTCTTCTTTCTACCAGTATAAAAATAAGTCAGCACGGTGCACAGACTGCTGCTAAGAGAAAATTCCTCGAACGGAGTTTTCTGATGCCAGCATTGGAAGCAACCAGAGCAGCAGGTGCAGCAGGACCTGAAGTCAGCAGATGCGAGTTCATCCCTGCTGGATGAATTCATCAAGTCCCTTTCCCTTTTCCCATCTCCAGCCTGCCCCTTCCCTGGGGTTACTGAGAGCATAAACTGAGACAAAGCCTTGGAACTGCATTTGGCAGGAATGTGATTCTGCAACTTCATCTAAGTGGAAACTCTGAAAGCACCAGGCACAATCTTGTATGTGCTGTTGTTTGCTTGGTACCCAGGAGAGGCAGAGGATTAGAAGGTGCAGTTTCTGGCTGGGGAGAACTCATGGGCTAGTTAGAGTTAAGACTAAGAAAGATCTGGCGCACGTCACTGGAGATAACAAGTCTAAATATTCTTCAATCACCTGACTTAATTCTTCCGCACTCAAGAAACTCCACTGGGTTTCTACCCAGAAGGCTCACAGCCCTGAAAATAATAACAACAGAATGGATGAGTGGCACCTCACCAACCACCTAAGACAGAGAGGGAAGAGGAATTCCCTCTTGTGCTTTAGTTACTCTATGAATTCAGGCCATGGGGAGCACCAGGGCCCCAGAGGAACTCAAGTCTGGCCTGACAATTGAACTGCATTTCAGAAGACTGCAGGCAATACCTTGAGAGCCAGAGTTGGGAACCTCAGGGTCTGAGTCCTAAGTTCCCAAGCCTGAAAACCAAATGGTTAGCAGTCTCTATAATCACGAGTCAATTTCCCCAATAAATTATTTCCTTTCACCAATCTCCTCTCTTCTCCCCTCCCTCCTCCTCTCCCTGCCTCCCTGCCTCCCTTCCTCCCTCCCTCCCTCCCTCCTTCCCTCCATCCATCCCCAATCCTTTATGTCCCTCCTTTCTTTCTTCCCTCTCTCTTGAACTCTAATACCAAGTTAAATCGTTAGATCAATGGAAAAGAACATATGTCTTTTTGAGGCAGGGTTTCCTTATAGCCAAAGTAGACCAGGCTGGTCTCAAGCTCACAGAGATCCACCTGCCTCTGCCTCCTGAGTCCTGGGACTAAAGGCAATCCCCACCATACCCAGCTAGAACCTATGTCTTTAATCATCATATTCCTCTGCACCGATTTACTCCTTCATATCTCTCAGAAATGTTTTCAGTGTACAGACAGAACTAATCTTGGTTCAAATTGATCACTGAGGATTTCTGCTTTGGATATTTTTATAATTATTTTCTTTTGGGTGCTGGGCATCAAATCCAAGGCTTTGCAAAGTCTTTACCACTGGGCTACATTCCTATCTCCTGTAAATGGTACTTTTAAAATGTTGATTTCTGGTTATTTGTTGTCACTATGAAGAAACACAATTGAATTAGTATGTTGATCTTCTTGCCTATAACCTTGCTAATTTAGTTTTCAGTTCTAGTAACCTTTTGGAGACTCCTTGTGATTCTCTAAATAAACAATTATGTTATCTGTGAAAACAAAAGGCTTATTTTCAGGTAAGATCATCCACGAGAAGCTCATGATTGCCTTACATTTCCCCACTCTCGGTCTTTATGCTCAATACTGTCGTGCACTTCACTTACACACTATAAATCTCAGAAACTGTTAAAGATCCAAAAAAAAGGGTCTGAAAAGATTTTTAAAAATAAGGCAAAAAAAGCAGTTTACATAGACATATCTCCCATTTCCTATCCTTTCACTTCTTTATATTCATTCATCTTTCTAACTGATGACATTTTCCTCCTGCCTGAAGGTCTTCCTTTTAAAGATTTATCTATCAGAGCAAATATGATGGCAACAAATTCTTTCAGGTTGTGGATCTTTAGTAGAGTTCATTCAGCACCTCATCTTGGTTGGGAATAGAAATTAGTGTTGACAGGTTCTTGTTTTTAGTATTTTAAAAATGTCACCTCACTGTCTTCTAGTTTGAATTATTTTTCTTGAGAAACCTTTCTTCATGTTTCTTGCTCTTGAGATACACTCAGCTTCTTAGACAGTTAGACAGACAGACAGACAGACAGACAGACAGACACACACACACACACACACACACACACACACACACACACACACACACCCCTCTATTACCTTCGCTCTCTCCAATTATATATGTCAGGCCACTTACAGTTGTCCTGAAGGTCACAGATACTCCATTTGTTTTATTTCCCCTGTTTTCATCTGAACGGTCTCTATGGCTATGTTCTTAGGTTTGGCAATATTCCCTTCTGTGAACTATTGGCAGCTGATCATTGCTGGATGAGGGAGAGTTGGTTTTCTTTAAAGGAGTGATGCTAGATAGGCTGACCAGGCTCCAGTGGATTAACTCACACTGAGGGACATTTGGGACACAAACTTGACTTGACAAGCCTTAACATATATGATGGCTAATCCTGTGTGTTAACTTGACTGGATCTGGGATTAACTGAAATGAGAGCGATCTTCTTATTTGGATCATCTGAAGCTGGAAGACACACCCTAAATGTGGGTGTTACCTTCTGATGGCAGTCTTATAAAAGGCCACGGCAGAGGAGAGCGCTTTGCTTCTTGCTGCTTGCCTTCTCTCTCGCTGGTGAGTTTGTCTTGCTGCTGTAGACTGAAGACTAGCCGATCTTTTGGAATTCATCAGACCTTCAGCACAAAACTGGGATTACTGAGACATCCAGCTTCATGGACTGAGTGACTACGGATTCTCAGCCTCTCCAGAGTGGTGCAGCCATTGTTGGACTACTCAGTCTCTATCCTGTGAGATAAGTTGATCAGTCTCTATACATATATATTCATTCTACCGGTTCTGTTTCTTTGGAGAACGCTGACTAATACATGGAGTTCTACTTGGAGGTAAAAAGCAAACAAAAATCATGAAATTTGCAGGAAAATGGATGGAACTAGAAACTATTATACTAAATGAAGTAACACAGACTCAGAAAAATAA
>NW_008333407.1:5851-7044 GCF_000622305.1 Nannospalax galili
GCAACTCTAATCACACTGTTCATACTGAGTATGTGATAGTCTCTTACTTAGAAACGTTATGATTTTACTATTAAGTAGTTAAATAATTCCTCTCATCAAATCAATATCATACATAATTGTTTGGTTAGCACAACAGAGCTGTAATATAACTGAAGTCACTGTATACAATGTTCAATCAAAACACATAAATCTGGGGCTGGAGAGATGGCTCAGTGGTTAAGAGCATTGACTGCTCTTGCAGAGGACCTGGGTTCGATTCCCAGCACCCACAAGGTGGCTATGGACCGTCCTTAATTCCACTTCAGGGGAATCCGAAGCCCTCTTCTGATCTCCGTGGCATTGCACGACATGGGTGCATCACATACATGCAGGCAATACACCCACACACATAAATAAAAATAGTAAGTAAAATATTTAAAAAACAAACAAAAACCCCACATAAATCCATTTAAACATGGTTTCTATGAGAAAACGTGATTGAAATTCCAACCAGAGTCTATGAACTGACTCTTTTATTTTGGAGTAGACACATGCTCTCAAGAAAGAAAATAAAGCTTGAGAGAAAAAAGTTCTGATGAGGTGGGCATGGTGGCACATGCCTTTAATTCAAGCACTTGGGAGGCAAAAGCAGGCGGACCTCTGAGTTTGAAACTAGGCCAGCCTGGTTTACATGGCAAGTTCCAGGCCAGCTGGGGCTATAGGGAGACCCTGTCTCAAAAAGACCAAAAAAGGTCTCAAGACCAGAGGTACTGCTGCAAGAGAGCAGAGGTGACAAGCATACTGCCTTCGGGAACTCTCAGTATTGCTGCCTGCCCAAGACTTGCACAAGACCATAACAGTCAACACTCCATCATGGATGGAGGAAAGCTTCACAAGGCCCTACTCCTAGTTGTCAAGCTATAGGCAGTCAATGGCTGCTGGGAGAGGGAAAGGTAGTTCTTTTCTGGGATGAGCCTCGTGATGGGTAGTCCCCGCCTAAGTAGTCAGCCCTAAAAACAGTGCAAACACGAACTAGACTCAGCAGGGTGTGTGTGTGTGTGTGTGTGTGTGTGTGTGTGTGTGTGTGTGTGTGAAGAGGACATGAATTTGAGAGGGGAACATGGTAGAGGAGACACAGGAGAGTTGGGAGTGGGGAAATGAAATGATAGAAATGATATAAATACAGTCTACTCGTGTATGAAAGTCTCAAAAAA
>NW_008333408.1:0-440 GCF_000622305.1 Nannospalax galili
GTTAATCTCAGATCAAATCAAGTTGACACCCAGGATTAGCCATCACACCAAGTAATGGGATTACAGGTATGTGATGGAGATAGAACCGTGTGCATGCCAACCGAGCTGCTTCCCTAACTCAAGTTAGTATATCTTTGGATTGCATTGTGCTAGAATGTTTGATTTTACACACACGCGCACACACACACACACACACACACACACACACACACACATATATATATTTTTGGTCTTTTTGAGACAGGGTGTCCCTGTAGCTCCAGCTGTCCTGGAACTCACTATATAGACCAGGCTGGTCTTGATCTCAGAGATCCGCCTGCCTCTGCCTCCCAAGTGCTGGGATTAAAGGCATGCACCACCACGCCCGGCCTTACATATATTTTTTTATTATATTTATTTTTATTTTATGTGTATGAGTGTTATGCCTGCATGTGTGTAAG